>NW_016107374.1:3598162-3600215 GCF_001604975.1 Cebus imitator | reverse complement strand
TTTTTTTTTTAGACAGAGTCTTGCTGTGTCACCGAGGCTGGAGTGCAGTGGTGTCATCTCGGCTCACTGCAACCCCTAACTCCCAACTTCAAACAATTCTCCGCTTCAGCCTCCCAAATAGTTGGGGATACAGACGGGCACCACCACACCTGGCTAATTTTTTTGTATTTTTAGTAGAGAGGGGGATTCGCCATGTTGGCCAGGCTGGTCTCAAACTCTTGGCCTCAAGAGATCGGCCCACCTCAGCCTCCCAAAGTGCTTGGATTACAGGCATGAGCCACCGCGTCAGCCTCCGCACATGGACACTTCCAATTCAGGTGCAACATTCACAGGAAACTGCACACATAACATATGCATACCCCGCATTCAGATAAAAAAACAGACCTCTCCAGAAGGCCCACAGTGTCTCCTTCCAATCAGTGTGCACTAGGATAAAGCAGCCACTCTCTGGACATCTAACGGAATAGATCAGCTCTGCCTGTTTTTGTTCTTTTCATCAACAGAACCACACATCACACTTGAGTTGCTGGCTTCTTTCCTTTAAAATTAAGTATATGAGGCTGGGCACAGGGGCTCAGGCCTGTAATCCCAGTGCTTTGGGAGGCTGAGGTGGGCAGATCACCTGAGGTCAGGAGTTCAAGACCAGTCTGGCCAACATGGTGAAACCCCACCTCAACTAAAAATATAAAAATTAGCCAGGCGTGGTGGTGAGCGCCTGTAACCTCCACTACTCAGGAGGCTGAGGCAGAAGAATTGCTTGAACTCGAGAGGTGGAGGTTGCTGTGAGCTGAGATCATGCCATTGCACTCCAGCCTGGGAGACAGAGCTAGACCGTCTAAAAAAAAAAAAAAAAAAAATAAAAAAAAAAAAAAAAAAAAAAAAAAAAAAAAGCAGAATGGAGTGTGGTTTGTGGGTCTCAGGGTTGCAATTTGAAAGACATTCATATTGCAAGGGAAACTGAAAAGGGAGTTAAAGGCGTCCTTCCAGCACCGTGCATTTCAACTTTTTGGAGGGGCCGCAGCAGCAGGGGGGTGCATACTGGGGTGCATAGCCCCATCTGGGTCTGATGTCAGAAGCAGGTTTGCATCTGTTTCCAGTTTTGTATGTTGGTTGGGCCTGCTTGTGCATGAACATGCTCCCGTACGCCTGTGGGTCTTTTGCATGTGTTTGCAACCATGTGATGCCTCGCTGTGCATGGGTCTGAGGGGTGCTGTCTCTGAGCATATTGCTGCGTGTTTGCAAAGGCCCTTATGTGCTTGCCACACGCTCAGGGGCATGTGTAACTTTATGTATGTGCATGAAAGAGCAACTGGGAAATAGACTGCATTCATTGTAGTCTCTTATCCAACCAATAGGCTATCTGCAGACCTCTTAGCTCCTGATCACCCAAATACGATCTTAGGGTGTTCACAAAACAAAACAGGTCATAAATCTCAAGACTGGCTAGAACCTGGGAAGTTTTAAAAAGAGAGAGGGGAGGGGAAGGGCAGCAGAAGGAAAGTGGCTAAGAAGGTGTATTTCGATGAGGAATCTCTGCCCCTTAATGAAGCACTTGTCCATGACACCAACTTAGAGGCAATTTGCTCTTGGCACTAGGTGGGATCAGTCCTAGCGTTTGGGGTTTTCTCCTCTCACTTGACCCCCTCCTCTTCTCTGCGCTAACAGTCAAGAACAGATGTGCCCCACTTTAATAATGCTGACCAGCTGGGGAGGCTGCAGCAAATGTCCACAGCTTTTCCCCCAAATGCTGATGTCTAAGGAGGCCTCTGGGATGAAGACAGGGGTCTTTCAGGCACATCTTAGGACTTCTTGCTTCCAGAAGCTTCCTCAGGTTTCCCTGAGAGAGGACACTAAAGAAAATATGAAATGCCTGTAGTCTGTGCCTTTGGCAGCCATGTGGCTGCATTAAGTGTCCATTATGACCTAAGATGCCAGAAGTATAATCTTCTGGGGTCCTCTGAACAGAGATGGGACCAGCATGGGTGATAAGGTTCAAGACAGAGCTGTGAGGCCACACTTTCCATTTATTTATTTATTTGTTTGTTTGTTTATT
>NW_016107374.1:3594524-3596047 GCF_001604975.1 Cebus imitator | reverse complement strand
AAAAAAAAAAAAAAAAATCAAAAATGGGCTGATTCAGTAGTATCTCATTACTACTAAAAGTATCTCATCAATACTGAAAACAAAAAATTAAATGTGTAAGATTCACCCACATTGTTCTATGTATCTGTAGATCAATGACTTTTCAACTGGGGTTCATTGTGTGCCCCAGGGGATGTTAGGCAGTGTCTGGAGACATTTTGGTTGTCACAATTGGGGCTGCATCTAGTGGATGCAGACCAAAATTGCTGCACATCTTACAAGGCACAGAATAGCCTCCCTCCCCACCACCCCCTGCCACACACAAATTACACAGCCCCAAATTTTAATAACGCAGAGATCAAAAATCGTAGCCTGGATCAATCATTGTCCTGCTTGTGCTTTGATTCCTCTGAAACATGATTTTTAACACTTCCTGGATGCCTAAGCAGGCACAGTGGAGTTAGCCTAAACTTCAAGTTCAAAGCTTCAGCTCAGAGGCAAGTTTACTGACCTCTGGTTTTATCCCAGAGGTGGGAGCGGGGAGGGTGGAAGGGGAATGGGATTGGACGGGAAGATGGAAGGGAGCAAAGGAGGGTCTTTCCCTAATGATTTCTTCATCTGGTCTGGTGATGAATTTGACCTTAGAAGGACTTTGCAAGCCACATCTGCCTCTTTGGCAAGCAGGGGAAGGAAATGACAGAAAAGTTCTTACAGAGCCACACCGATGTACACAGACATAAACAGACAACCACACAAGTCCAAACATACACCCCCCACGGCTCTGAACACACACATACACACGCACGCACTTACAGACTCACCAGCCAACGCTCGGCCACAGCAGCAGGCCCCAGAGACACAGGCAAGAGGAGAAAAGAAAGACCAGCATTGTCCTTAAAGGGGTCACTCTCCACACCCAGCTATTTAAAGAAATTGTAAGACGGCCAAGTTCAAGAAAACGTTCACCACCATATAACACTTGGGTCTAAACCCAGGGTTTCTCCAGCTCAGCACTCTTGACATTTCCGACTGGGTAATGCTTTGTTATAGGAGCTGGCCTGTGCATTGCAAATATATAACAGCATCTTTGGCCTCTGCAAACCAGACACAACCCAAGTTATGCCAATCAAAATCACCTCTAGGTATTGCAAAATGTACCCCTGGGGACATCAACCCTAGCTGAGAACTACTGACTTAGCCCAGTGGTGGGCTTATAGAAACAGTGTCCAAATGAATTTTTTTTTTTTTAAGCCAGAGTCTTGCTCTGTTGCCCAGGCTGGAGTGCAGTAGCATGATCTCGGCTCACTGCAACGTCCATCTCCCCGGTTCAAGTGATTCTCCTGCCTCAGCCTCCTGGGTAGCTGGAATTATAGGCGCACGCCACCAGGCCTGGCTAATTTTTATATTTTCAATAGAGACATGGTTTCACAATGTTGGTCAGGCTGGTCTCGAACTCCTGACCTCGTGATCCTCCAGCCTCGACCTCCCAAGGTGTTGTGATTATAGGCGTGAGCCACCTCGTCCGGCCCTTTTTTTTTTTTTTT
>NW_016107374.1:3591854-3593334 GCF_001604975.1 Cebus imitator | reverse complement strand
AAAAAAAAAAAAAGGGAAAAAATGGAGATAAGTCCTGGGCTTCTTTCTCTACCTGGAATCCCAGCCTCTGAGACTAAGGTCCATGCTGGATTCTGCCTGGGTGGGGGCCATCTCTGCCATCACTGACAGCCCTTGAAGCAGCAGCCCCCAGAGAGATGCCTACGCCACATGTACTCTGTCGTTTGACTGAGGGACATTAATGCACTTTTCCAGACACTGATTGGGTTTTAATTGTGTTTGGAACATCGTGCTCCCCACACACCAGCTGAATTTGCTGCTGCACTCAGAAATGTTTTCACTTTCCCTTCTCTTTTCTCTGGTGTGTCTGCGATGCTGCAGTTGGTGGGGGTGAGATGGGCGATTGGGACCAGACAGTGCATCTGTGGAATTTTCCACACATTAGCCAAACCGGATCTGGAGCTTCCTTTACGTTTTAACCCCCGGCCCCGAGGACACATGAGTCTGGAAACAGGCTGGGAAGTGGGACTTCCGGCAGACTTAGCTGTAGGCTTAGGTGTCTACTGTCTGCATGTGGGAGGTAAGTCAGCCTTCCACCATCATCTCCAGCAGCTGAAGGTTATACAGTCATTCAGCAAACATCCTCCAAATGTCAGAGCATATCAGGCACTGAGGTTACAGAGATAACATTCCTGTTTCTAGCTTTCAAATAGTGAGAGAAAGACTACAACAGCTCATTCAAGCATTTCTTGCCAAGCAGTCTTCTGTGCACTTTATATTCACTCAATGAATCCTAAAAATAACCCTATAAAGTAGGTTTTATTTTATTTTATTTTATTTTTCTTTCTTGTTGAGACAGAGTCTTACTCTGTCACCCAGACTGGAGTACCGTGTTGTGATCTCAGCTCACTGCAGCCTCCACCTCGAGGGTTCCAGTAATTCTCCTGCCTCAGCCTCCCAAGTAGCTGGGACTTCGGGCAAGTGCCACCACGCCCAGCTAATTTTTGTAGAGACAGGATTTTATCCTATTGGCCAGGCTAGTCTCAAACCCCTGACCTCAAGTGATCCACCCATCTCAGCCTCCCAAAGTGCTGGGATTACAGGTGGGAGCCCCAGCACCAGGCCACATGGGAGTATTTTTAAACAGCTTTCTTGAGACACGGCTATACAAAGAACCGAATATATTTATTTATTTTATTGTTATTATTTTTTAAAAGAGATGAGGTCTCACTATGTCACCCAGGCTGGTCTCGAACTCCTGAGCTCAAGCTATCCTTCCATTTCGGCCTCCTAAAGTTCTGGGATTACAGGCGTGAGCCACTGCGCCCGGCCAGAACTAGATATACTTAACATATGTAAGTTTGATGAGTTCCAATGTGTGTGGGCACCTGTGTTACCACTACCACAGTCAAAGTAATAGACATGTCCAACACTTTCCTAAGTGTCCTGTGTGCTTTTGTTCTCGGTATTGTTTTTTGTGTATTTGTCCTGTGATAAGAACATCCAACATGAGATCTACGGT
>NW_016107374.1:3588939-3590379 GCF_001604975.1 Cebus imitator | reverse complement strand
TTTTAGTAGAGACGGGGTTTCACCATGTTGACCAGGATGGTCTTGATCTCTTGACCTCGTGATCCACCCGCCTCGGCCTCCCAAAGTGCTGGGATTACAGGCTTGAGCCACCGCGCCTGGCGAGATCTACCGTCTTATCACATTTTGAAGTGCGCACGACTGTATTAACTACGGCGCGGTGCTGGGCAGCAGAGCTCTGGAACTTACTTGTCTTGGATGACTAAAATTTTATATCCATTAAACAACAACTCTCCATTTTCCGCACCCCCAGCTTCTGGCAGCCACTTTGTTTGTTTGTTCGTTTGTTTCTGAGAAATCTAGGATCTCACTTTGTTGCCCAGGCAGGAGTATAGTAGCGCAAACACGACTCACTGCAGCCCCAACCTCCTGGGCTCAAGTGAGCCTCCCACCTAAGCCTCCCAAGTAGTGGGGACCACAGGCATGAGCCAACACGCCCCGTTACATTTTTTTACTTTTTGTAGAGATGGGCTCTCCCTATGTTGCCCAGGCTGGTCTCAAGCTCCTGGGCTTATGCAATCCTCCTGCCTTGGCCTCTCGAAGTGCTAGGATTACAGCTGTGGGCCACCATGCCTGGCCAAAACGTTCATTCTTATTCTTCACCTTTTTGTATTTTTTTCTGAATGACCAATGTTACTTTTTTTCCAATTTATTTGCCAAACACTGGGAGACTAGGTTTCTCTGTTTCCATCCTGTCCGATGACACCACGGACTCATTTTGGTAAATCATGAAATAATCACCATGAATCTAAATCCGGCTCTAAGCTGCAGGTTCACAGCACACCCGACCACAGGCTCTCCACACAGCTTTAGGCCTCACCCTAAAGCATGGACTTTGAGGAAGCAAGGCAGAGGAATCTCTCTTAAGACAAAACTGGAGCATGGGCCAGGCACGGTGGCTCATGCCTGTAATCCCAGCACTTTGGGAGGCCACGGCGGGTGGATCACCCAAGATCAGGAGTTCGAGACCAGCGTGAACAACATGGTGAAACCCCACCTCTACTAAAAAAAACACACTCACGCACACAAAAATAGCCGGCTGTGATGGCACATGCCTATAATACCACCCACTTGGGAGGCTGAGGCGGAGAATCACTTGAATCTGGGCAGCGGAGGTTGCAGTGAGCCAAGATTGCGCTGTTGCACTCCAGCCTGGGCAACCGCAACAAGAGCGAAATTCCGTCTAAAAAAAAAAGGGGGGGCCGGGCACAGTGGCTCACGCCTGTAATCCCAGCACTTTGGGAGGCCGAGGCGGGTGGATCATGAGGTCAAGAGATCGAGACCATCCTGGTCAACATGGTGAAACCCCGTCTCTACTAAAACTACAAAAAATTAGCTGGGCATGGTGGCGCATGCCTATAATCCCAGCTACTCAGGAGGCTGAGGCAGGAGAATTGCCTGAACCCAGGAGGCGGAGGTTGC
>NW_016107374.1:3568224-3588597 GCF_001604975.1 Cebus imitator | reverse complement strand
AAAAAAAAAAAAAAAATTAGATTGTTAAAGAAAAGAAAAAAAAAACTGGAGCATGGTTCAACTTAAAAGCATCCCATGATTCTAGCTACAAAACAGTTCTCAAGGGTACAAGTTCTAATGCTACAGAAAGTTTCTTCTTGGGAAATATTTCTGGAATCAAGATTTAACCACTGGCCACCCAAGAAATGCCCCCTGGAAAAATCTGACTCGAGCCGTCATTTGCCAGTCCTGCATCTATTATAATGACCTATGCAATAACAAGGGTTTGCAAAGATGCCCCACTGCCCTCTCTTTATTTGAGTTCAATGGACACAAATTGTGAGATCCTCTCTGCTGGAGGCTGGAATTCAGAGAAGGAATTCCTGGCCCCTGCGATGTGGAGCTCAGCCCTGACTCCATTTGCAAATGAACAAGTCTTTCCAATTTTCCAGCACTTTATAAACTAGGAAGCATCTGCCAGACAGAGGCATGAGTTGAACAAGAAGCTAAGTCTAGAATGAAGTACTCCAAATGTATCTCCTAAACCAAGAGGCCAGACCACACAATAAGAAAAGTTAGGGGCCGTGGTCGGTGACTCACACCTATAATCCCAGCACTCTGGGAGGCCGAGGCGGGTAGATCACCTGAGGTCATGAGTTCGAAACCAGCCTGGCCAATATGGTGAAACCCCATCTCTACTAAAAATATAAAAATTAGCTGGATGTGGTGGCTCACACCTGTAATCTCAGCTACTCAGGAGGCTGAGGCATGAGAATTGCTGGAACTCAGGAAGTGGAGGTTGCAACGAGCAGAGATTATGCCACTGCACTCCTGCCTGGGTGACAGAGCAAGATTCTGTCTCAAAAAAAAAAAAAAAAAAAAAGATTAAAAAAACCTCCCGAGCATATTTGAATTTCCGTCTTGCTAAACAGAGTGTGGGTGGGGTAGAGTGCCTTTGTTAGATGGGCTGTGGGTGGGAAGCAAATTCCATCTGATAAAGTCCTGACAACTAAGCCAGGAGAAGAGGTATTTGCAAACAACTGGAAATAAGCTACCTATACAACTGCACAAGAGGTATTAACCTATTAGCCAAAGCCTGGTACATCATTTTTAAAATATTAATTCAATTAAATTTTTTTTTAGCTTTTTTTTTGTGTGTGTGTGACAGAATTTCTGTCTTGTTGCCCAGGCTGGAGTGCAAAGGCACAATCTCGGCTCACCACAACCTCTGCCTCCTGGTTTCAAGCAATTCTCCCGCCTCAGCCTCCTGAGTAGCTGGGATTATAGGCATGCGCCTCCACACCCGGCTAATTCTGTATTTTTAGTACAGACGGGGTTTCTCCGTGTTGGTCAGACTGGTCTCGAACTCCCACCCTCAGGTAATCCACCCGATTTGGCCTCCCAAAGTGCTGGGATTACAGGCATGAGCCACCACACCTGGCCTTTCATTTTATTTTTTTGAGACAGGGTCTCACTTTGTGACTAGACTGGAGCGCAGTGTCATGATCACAACTCACTGCAGCCTCGACCTCCCAGGCTCAAGGGATCCTCCTGCCTCAGCCTCCCAAGTAGCTGGAACTACAGGAGCACACTACCATACCCAGCCAATTTTTGTATTCTTTATAGAGACGAGGTTTGACCATGTGACCCAGGCTGGTCTTGAACTCCTGGGCTCAAGCGATCTACCCACTTTGGCCTCCCAAATTGCTGGGCCTATAGGCATGGGCTACTCAGCCTGGCCCATGATGCATCCTGACAGCGGAACACAACTGAGCTCCTGGTGTAGAGACAGATATATTGGCATGGAGAAGCCCATTCAATATTGCTAAAGTTTGTAAAAGCAGGTTAGCACACAATCTGAAAAGAGAGGTCTAGAAAGGTATTCACTGGAAGGTAAACAGAGGGTACAATTTGGTTTTTTATTGTTCTTGTTATTTCTGTATTATTTAAATATATATAAAGGCCAGGTGCGGCGGCCCATACCTGTAATCCTAGCACTTTAGGAGGCTGAGGCAGGTGGATCACTTGAGGTGAGGAGTTCGAGACCACCGTGGCCAACATGGTGAAACCCAGTCTCTACCAAAAATACAAAAATTAGCGGGGTGTGGTGGCACATGCCTGTAGTCCCAGCTACTTGGGAGGCTGAGGCAGGAGAATCACTTGAACCTGGGAAGCAGAGGTTGCAGTGAGCTGAGATCAAACCACTGCACTCCAGCATGGACAACAGAGCAAGACCCCGTCTCAAAAAATATATGTAAATAGATAAATAAATGTATTATCTATAGAATATATTATAATATAATATTATATATGTATATGTATATGATTTATGTGATAAATATAACCATTGACAATATATGTGATATATACCTGATACAGTGGCTCACACCTGTAATCCCAGCACTTTGGCAGGTTGAGGTGGGAGGATCTCTTAGCCCAGGAGTCCAAGTCCAGCCTGGGCAACACAGCAAGACCCCATCTCTAAAAAAAAGAAAGAAAAATTTAATTAGCCAGGTATGGTTCAGGAGGCCAAGGTGGGAAGATCACTTGAGCCCAGGAGCTCAAGGTTACGGTGAAGTATGATCACACTACTGCACCCCAGCCTGGGTTACAGAGTGAGAGTCCATCTAAAAGAACTAAAAAGCAGGTTGGACTAAGTGGCTCACACCTGTAATCCCAGCACTTTGGGAGGCCAAAGTGGGTGGATTGCTTGAGCCCGGGGGCTCGAGACCAGCTTGAGCAACACAGTGAGATCTTGTTTCTATGATAAATAAATAAGTAAATAAATACAAAAAATAGTATATGTGATATAATCATATTTTCATTTAAAATGCATCTACCATACACAGAAGGCTAGAAAGATATATGGTAGGCTATGAGTGGTTAGCCTATGTAATGGGATTACAGGTGATTTTCATTTTCTTCTTTTTCCTTATCTGCCTTTTCTAATTTTCCTCTAAAGAATATATATTACTTGTTTAATTTTTCAAGTGTTGTTGTTTAAGAGCTACTCCTCTTACTATGTTTGCCAAACCTCAGAGCCTCCACTGGGAAATACATTAATCCAATCAAGATCTTCTCATCCTGGAAACAAAGTCCAGGGCTGGTCTACTGTGATTTGAAGTATCTCGGAGGATATGAAATTAGGGGAGGGTGGGAGCCCCCCATTTTCTGGTCATTGTCAGCTTTATAAAGATGGCAGCCTAGTGAACTCCCTAAACTATCCCATCCAACCAGCTGGTGTTGCCTTTAAACCCCCAAGGCCAAAGAGGGGGTGATAAGTGGGAGATCCTGCTTTCCGCTACCAGCGATAAGAAATTCTCCTGCCCTTCCTCCAGATAAATGAGGGTGCTAACCCACCCTCCATGCAGCCCCTCTTGGAAAAAGAGCCATAAAAATATGGCAGGCAAAAGCATCTGTAAAAGGATGACAGGATGACATAATGACAGGAAAATTTACGATCGATTTAGCAGACAGAGGTGGCTGTCAGTTTGGGGGCCCTCCAGAGTTCAAGCACGCCCATAAAAGAACTCAACAACCCAAAGACTCTACTGGGAGAAAGACATCTCCCTGCAAATCCACCTGTCACTGGTGAGCAGAAATCCCCTGAGGGAGCAGGCATGGTGGATCTGTGTCTGAAACAGTCAGGATGGAAAGAGGAAGACCGTTGGAGTGGACAAAGTGGACTTCTCCAGTGATTTAGGGCTCTGGATCTCCCCCCAGCAAAAGTCCTTCTGGTGCCCTAGAGGTCTTGAAAAAGTCAGCCCAGAGAGGAAAAACCATGGAAAACAAAACTCGAGGGGCTTGGGGTGGGAGGGAGTGTCGAGGCCCAGTTGCTGCTGTCTGGTAGAGCTAACACACAGGCCCCAAACATGCGTGACCTCTGGTTCACATCAGCACTGCTGATCAAAAGCAAGCAGCTCACTCTGTCCAGCCCAGGCCTCCCCATCCAGGGAGGATTCAAAGCTACTGGCTTCATGGCTGGTGTGGCTTCCATTAACCCAGAGGCTGGTGTTGTGGACTTCGAGAAAAGTTGAACATCAAACGTAATGAATCACAAGAAACCAATAGCTTGGGCCAGACCAGTGACCTTTTAAAGCAAGATAATATTGCTTAAAACCAACATAGTCATGGAAGCATTAAGATAAACAGTATTGGTTCGAAATCACTTCGATTTCAACTGCACAGAGCAGTCTGGGAGGTCTTGTAGGTGCCATTCTCCTCACCATGATCTGTCTCGCCCCTATCTTGCCATGTCCAGCACACATCTTTCGCTGGCCCCTAGAAAAATAGCAAAGAAGATGCCACGCTGGGGATTAGGAGCATTGCAATTGCTGAAGAGAGCATTTTCCATCATGAGATATTCGTATGTCCAAAGAATTTCTGGCATCAAAACCAATGAAATGCTCATCTTGCTTTTCTGCCCATTGTTAGGTACACAAAGAAGTATCAATACCTTTTCCCCAGCATCCATTGGGATTCTAAAACACCATACACAACTCGAAGGATAGTGTGTGTGTGGTGTGTGTGTGTGCGCATGTGCCTGCTCACATGGCATCCTTTTAATTTTTTTTTATATCTAGGTTCTGCATTGTCCAAACGCTTGCAGGTAAATAGACACGAGGTATTTTGAGATCTAGACAGAATCCTAACTTCAAGAAATCAGATCAGTTTCAGGCAATTCCCGAGTTCAGCGAGAGGCCAGTCTACCCAGAAACGTAAACCAGTTCCAGCCAGGGTTAGGTGAATACTCACTAGACAGACGTATTGGCCCCACATAGGTTCAGCTTAAACGCACACACTGAGGTACACGCACACACACACATGCACGCATGCACACACTAATTTTGTGCTTAGCTGTCATAAAACTTAAGACACTTATATGAGGGTGAAAGGTCAGGAGAGGGAAGCATTATTTTCTGTTATTAATTACACCTTATCCATTCTACATGTGCTGCAATCATCTTAGATAAAGTTACAGTTCTATTTTATTAGGAAGCCTCCAGGATCATGTAAAGGGGGATTTTGGATTGAGACAAAGGAAATCGCAGGATGGGGAAGGGGGGTCAGGGGTTCATTTGTTCTCCTGCTCAGAAGCCAAGCCAGGTTTCTCCTCTGCCATTTCCAAGACTGAATCTGCACATTCTTGAAATAGCTTGCCCTGCAAATGCTAAATGAACCTGGTCCCTAACCAACTCAGTCCTGAGCAGGCTTTGGGAGAAGAGAAGAAGAGGAAAAAGCAGTGAAGGAAAACGAGTGGGGTAAACCATCGGCCAGGCTGCCGCTGGGTTCAAAGACAAAAGTGAGGCCAGCCAAGGGGAAGACTTGAAAGTTCAAGTTCAAATCTGTGTCACCCTTGCCTTCCCTGCAGTGGGTAGCTGCCTGCGGGAATTCTTACTGAACTTGGAGCTCCCATGAGTGGGAACAGGCCTGGGGATGGAGTGCTGGTTGGTTACACAGAAGCAGGCCCTCATGGTCAGACAGAAGGGACCCTGGATCCCCATCACCCCTGGCTAACAAGAAAACTGTCCATCATAGGAAGGGGACACCAAGACGCCCCAGACCAAAGAGGTTACAAAATGGCAGGGTGGAACGGGGATTGTAAGAGACTAGAATGCAGCTGGAATAAAAATCCAGGACTGGACTGGGTACAGTGGCTCACGCCCATAATCCCAACAACTTGGGAGGCTGAAGTGGGTGGATCACAAGGTCGGGAGTTCAAGACTAGTCTGGCCAATATGGTGAACCAAAAAAAAAAAAAAAAAAAAAAAAATAGCTGGACATGGTGGCACATGCTTGTAATCCCAGCAACTCAGGAGGCTGAGGCAGGAGAATTACTTGAACTCCGTGGGGTTGCAGTGACCTGAAATCATGCCATTACCCTTCAGCCTGCGTGACAGAGTGAGCCGCTGTCTCAGAAAAAAAGAAAGAAAGAAGAAAGAAAGAAAGAAAGAAAGAAAGAAAGAAAGAAAGAAAGAAAGAAAGAAAGAAAGAAAGAATGAATTCAGGACTGAGAAAACCTAGATTTGAATCTTAGCACCAACATTTCCCTTGGTTAAGCCACTAGCTCTCTCTAAGCCTCAGTTTCCCCAACTTGGAGACGAGCAGGAATAATATCAATAAAAGCATGGATAACACTATTGTCACTAACAGCAACAATTACACTAAAACCACTGCAACACACCATAATGAGGATAATAAGCCCTTCCTACGGTACTGTATGATAGCATAATGAGGGACACATCAGGACCCATAAATCACAGTGCAGATATAATTTATTGTTATTAATATGATCTGCCCTGTCCTTCCCCAGCCCCTCAGGCTGCCAGGAAAGTCTGTGCTCTGTCATCATGCACTTGAAGACAGGTTGTTTGGTCCCTTCTCTCTTTTTGTTTCTAATCACAATGTTCTAATTCTCCGGCTGAGGTTGAATTCAATTCTCAGTCGGAGCTCGATGCCATATATTACCCCCTGTCCAGGATAGCGATCTGGCTTCTGTCTTCTAAGCACTCCAGAGCCGCCAAGTGCTGAGCGCTTACTATGTGCCAGGCGCTGGGTTCCACTTTCAGCATGAGTGATCGCATTTACGGCTCCCAGGAATGCAGCCAGAAAGATGTCTTTGTGTACTATCACCCCCGTTGCACACAGGAGGAGACTAAGGTACAGAGTATGATGCAGCTTGATTTCCTCCCAAGAATGTCTCGCTCCAAACGAGCACGTTCTTCTGCCACCAGCGCGCGAACGCTGTGCCGATGGGTCTTTGGACAACTTGGTAAGGCAGACTTCAGCTTGCTCCAATGGTCACGGTATACACCAGGAAACAAACACAAGAGGAAGGGACCCTGAGTTCAATTATGCATTCATCAGCCCTCAACTGTGATTTCAAGGAACATGGACGATGAGGAGGAGGAGGGAAGGAGCGAGGAGGCAGCCTGCATGTAGTTGGCGCATCTCTATCTGCACATCAGAATGTTTCCTGGGGGTTCCGCCAGGAATTCAGGCCTGTGGGCCCCACTGGGAGTCCTGGCAGTGAATCCAAGGCCCCAGCTCCCTTTGATCCTCTCCACAGTTCATCCCTCCCCTGATGGAATCTCACCTTGTAGCTCTGATGTCTAACTTGTGATATCCCAGTAGTGTCCCTAAGGGCGCCAGTCTAGCAGGGGACTTTGAGGTCTGGTGACACTGAGAGGGACTCCATGTTCTGGAAGGGAAATGACAGCCAGCATCCTAACGACAGAGTGCCTCCATGTAGAGGATATTACCTTGCAAGTCCCCTCCCTGCTCATTCTCTTGTTCCCTATTTTTATTTTATCTTCTTTTTCTTTTTGAAACAGGATCTCACTCTGTCACCCAGGCTGAAGTGCAGTGGTGCGATCATGGCTCATTGCAGCCTTGATATCCCAGGGGCTCAAGCGATCCTCCCACCTCAACTTCCCAGTAGCTAGAACTACAGGCACATGCCAACATGCCCGGTTAAGTTTTTGTAGAAATGGGATCTCACTATGCTGACCAGGCCGTTCCCAAGCTCCTGGGCTCAAGTGGTCCACCTACCTCGGCCTCCCAAATGCTGGGATTACAGGCGTGAGC
Organism: Cebus imitator; assembly: GCF_001604975.1. Lineage (NCBI taxonomy): Eukaryota > Metazoa > Chordata > Mammalia > Primates > Cebidae > Cebus > Cebus imitator. The sequence goes on along the minus strand of NW_016107374.1, from coordinate 3,581,031 downwards.
CACGGCGCCCAGCCTCTATTTCTCCTCCTGTAGTTGAGTTTTTATGTTTCTGTGTTGCAGATGTTGTCTGTATTTCTGACCCTCTCTTTGGCTCTGTTCTTATGTATTTCTGCATGTGGGTAATTCTGTCTCGCTCCTTCTTTCTTTTTCTTCTGCTGCTTCTTTCACTCAGACGTTTAGACTTTTAACCTCTATCTCTTCCCTCTCTTCTGTCTCTTTCTCTCTCTCTTCCTGACTCTTTCATTGTCTCTCTACTTCTCTGTCTCTGTCTGTCCTTACACGGCCTCTACCCCATCTCTGCCTCTTTCCCCGTATGTGGCCTGCCTGTCCATCCTCTGACTCCCAGGGCACCAATAAAGTCTAGTTATTCCATAGAACAATTAGCAGCAGACACCAGGGAAACATGGCTCACAGTGATGAAATTCACCCCAGTCCAAAGCCCACCCAGGGCATGCAGGGTTTGGACAATCCTGTCCAACACCTTACTGACCTTCTCTCCGTCACCGAAAACGAGTCTGTGTTCACAGAGGACCAAGGTCACTTCAAATAAGTGAACCTGTTGTTAGGAGACAAAACCTTGCTGACAAGGATTCCTGGGAGGTTTGCTATGTGGGGGGTCAGCAGCCTCCATCATCCCCAAGAACCTTCCAGACATGCTCATCAATTTCCAACATACTATTTAGTACAACATTGCTGGGGGCTTCCAGGCCCACACGAGGAGGCTGGCTCTACATTTTCACGGTTTCCAGCCAAAAACATCCCATTAGCTAAACCTTGGAGCTCATCTACATTTTGAAACAGCGTGAACCAAACCAATCCACACATATGAAGGGCCAGGGTCTCCTTGGCACAGTGCCACCCCTTGCCCCAACAGACACACATTTATTAGGCAAGTGCCTGCCGAGAACCCAGCATTTGCTGAGCCATTTGACTGAAAGTCCTTCTTTTTAAATATTATTCGTGGAGAGACGGGGTCTCCCAGGCTGGTCTCTTAACTCCTGGGTACAACTGATCCTCCCACCTCGGCCTCTCAAAGACCTGGGATTAAAATTCCTGCTTTAATTTCAACTTCTCAATAGAAGTGAAGAGTATTAATTTTCTTATTGTGAACCCGAAGGCTGAGATTCAGGTTAAATACAGAGACTTTTCCAAGGTCACTCACCCAGTGTGACAGCAGCCATGCTGAACCGCTCTCTTTCACAGGTAAGAGAGACAGAGCAAGAGATGAGTCTGGGCCGGACGCAGTGGTGCACAGCTGTAGTCTCAGCACTTCGGGAGGCCTGGCCTGGGGGGATCACTTGATCCCAGGAGTTGGAGACCAGCCTGGGCAACACAGTAAAACCCCACCTCTACAAAAAAATAAAATACTAGCTGGGCATGGTGGTACACACCTATAGTCCCAGCTACTCAGGAGGCTGAGATGGTAGGGTCACTTGAGCCCAGGAGGTTGAGGCTACAGTGAGCTGTGATTGCACCACTGCACTCCAGCCTGGGTGAAGGGGCAAGACCTTGTCTAAAAAAAAAAAAAGCCAGGCACAGTGGCTCATGCCTATAATCTCAGCACTTTGGGAGGCTGAGGCGGGTGGATCATCTGAGGTCAGGAGTTTGAGAACAGTCTGGCCAACATGGTGAAACCCTAACTCTACTAAAAAATACAAAAATTAGCTGGGTGTGGTGGTGCGCACCTGTAGTCCCAGCTACTTGGGAGGCTGAGGCAGGAGAATTGCTTGAACCAAGGAAGCAGAGGTTGCTGTGACTGAGATCACGCCATTGCACTCCAGCCTGGGCGACAGAGCGAGACTCTGTCTCAGAAACAAAACAAAACAAAAGTGAAAAAAGAAATGAGCCTGTGCTTTGAGGACTGCTCCTGCTGATTCTCCTCTCACTGATTTGCATTAGAACCGCGTTTGGTTTCTGCATTTTTGTCACTAAGCTTCCTGCACCCATCCCTGTGCAGAAACAGAATTTCTCTCTAGAAAACAGCTTTTTTGGCTCGAGAAATGCTGTTCCTTCATGTAGGAGCGGGAGGCATGCCGAATAGTTAGCTTTTGGAAGGCAAATTTGGCATGGGGGATTGTTTTCTGCCTTATTAAACTTTTCAGAAACTGTATCCCTTTTAAACAGCCTGTGGGGGCTCTCCCCCCAGCCAATTCCCCCTCTAAAGGACCCTCTATCAGCCCACACGTTCCCCCATCCCATCTGTCAGAGGCCGGAGCCAAAACATATCCCAGGAAAGCCGGAGGAAAGGGTGAGGCAGGGAGAGAGATGTCTAATTATCATCACGGAACCTTTGAAAAGTATCTTGAGCAAATCGAGTTTGTCTAAAACGCATCCAGCATTTAACATTTAATAGGAGCTGATCAACTTCGTGCACCACATGCGAAGGGTAAACGGATCCTTCCCCTTTAAGGGCCTGTTGACGTTAGGTGAAGGAGAAAAACAGTTGTTATGATTCAGAAACTCAGGATGAACCCAATTAATCAATGCTGGGATGATTTGAATCATGTGGCCAATGCTTGGTCACCTCTCTGATATCCTATCCTCAGCCCTCGGAAGATGCAGACGTGATTAATGTCACCTGTGACCACCACATCTCCAGCCAAGACCCCCCCAAACCCAGCAGACAGAGAAACAAATTAGATCCAAAGGTATGGGATCAGTTTCAGAAGGGACAGGCCCCCTTGATGGGGAGGGGGCTGGTCTCTGGGGGTGCCTGGCCTGGCCCGTCTGTCACAGGCGGGCAGGAGATAGAGGCCAGAGCACGTGGGGGCTGGGAGAGAGGGAAGGCTTGGAGATGGGGTGTTGGTGGTGAGGGCGTTATGGCGGGCTCAAAGCTCAAAGCTCAAAGTGCTCGGCGGGGCCCTGAGCACGCCTGCGTCTTTGAGAGTTTTTTTGTTTTTGTTTTTGTTTTGTTTTCTTTTTTTGGTATAAAAATAATTGCTCAAGCTTTCCCTCCCTGTTTGGGTTACAGCCAGTTGTGTCTGCCCTGGGCCTTGGCTGGGAGGAAATGGGCTTGAGAGAGAGGGGGTGGGTGAGTGTTAATCAGAGCTATTTTGATTGCTTTGAAAGTCTCTGCCTGTTATACACACATACACACACACACACACACACACACACACACACACACACACACACACACACACACACACACACACACACACACAGATACACAAATGTTTTTATCCTACTCCAAATAGCTTCTCAAGTTCATGAATTACACGATGGGGCCTCCTCTTCTTTTTTAAAATCTCCTGATTCTTCTCTCTTGTTCCTTCCTCTCTTTTTGTATCTTTTATCTCGCCCTCCTCTCCTACCCTCCTTCTCTCATTCATTCAATCAGCATTTCTAGAAGACTTCCTGGGAAAGGAAGATAAGATTCTGGGAAAGATAAGCAGCCTAAGATAGTAAAGATTCCCATTTCCTCAGAATTCTCACCTACTTCCCAAGTCTGTGATGCTGCTGAAGTCTAAATGTCTAAAATCCTGTTTTGCCGTTCCCCCACCTCTAAGCCTTTGCGAGCCCCGCCTCCACCTGGAGCATCAACTCCTCATCCTTGGAGATAATGGGCTTTTCCATCAGGACTAGCCCCAGATGCTTCCCCATAACATCATCCTGGACCATCCAGCTACCATCAAGCTCTCCCTCCTCTGAAGTCACTGGAAATCACGCCAAGACTTCCAGAGCCTTATTATGTTGTCAGTGCTGTGTCCCCAGCACCCAGCCCCGGCACAGTGCCTGGCACATAGTATGTGCTGTAAGTATCTGTTGAATAACTGAATGAAGAGTGCTATACAAATATTAGCTTGACATCACCCTATTGACTTTTCTTTTTCTTTCTTTTTTTTTTTTTTCCTCAGACGGAGTCTCACTCTGTCACCCAGGCTGAAATGCAGTGGCATGATCTCAGCTCACTGCAATCTCCATCTCCCAGGCTCAAGTGATTCTCATGCCTCAGCCTCCCTAGTAGCTGAGATCACAGGCGCCTGCCACCAAACCCAGCTAAGTTTTGTATTTTTAGTAGAGACGGGTTTTCACCGCGTTGGCCAGGCTGGCCTCAAACTCCTGACCTCAAGTCAGCCTCCCAAAATGCTGGGATTATAGGCATGAGCTACCACACCTGGCCTCATCCTATTGAGTTTATAAATGTACTCATTAAACAACAATAATAAATACACCTTGTTTCCTTCCAGAAAGATTTTAAGATTATTTGCAGTGCAGATTCCTAGACCAGAAGAAGTTGGATTCTATAGGTCGGGAGCGTGGCCCTGAAATCTTCATTTTTACAAGAATCCCAAGGGACTGTGATGCATGCACTCCTCAGATAAATGAGGAGCTCTACCGGGTACAATAGAGAGCCACTGAAGGTTTGAGAATAAGAGCATGACCCTTAGGCTGGGCACAGTGGCTCACACCTGTAATCCCAGCGCTTTGGGAGGCTGAGGCAGGCAGATCACGAGGTCAGGAGTTTGCAACCAGACTGGCCAGCATAGTGAAACTCCGTCTCTACTAAAAATAAAAATAATTTTTAAAAAAAGAGCATGACTCTTTCAGTACGTGCTTAAAGAAGGGTGTGCTGGCTACAGTCTAGGAGGTGCAGTAGAGGACCAGGGGTGGGTGGGAGAGGAGAGTTAGGAGACCACATGGGGAATAAGGATAGAAGTTCTAGAACTTTCTTGTGAGCTCAGAGGCAGAATCTTATTAAAGGGGGGTTTAGGAGACTTCTCATGGTGTACTTGGGGTGTTTTAGGAGAACCAACGAGGACTTCGGGGAGGCTAAAACTATCCCTTGCTCGGCTTCACCTCTTCATGGAAGGAAGCGCCATTAAAATGGAGAAATTGGCAAATCACAAAGTTGACTCCGTGTGGGGAAGGAGTAAGTGAAAGAGAGAAAGGAAAGTTGTGCTCCTTCTCTACTTTTATTTCTTCCTCTCTCCATTTCTGAAAGCCCCTCGCTGCCCCCAACGCAGCCGCAGCCGCACCCACACCCACACCCCCAAAACCTGCAGGGTCAGCAGAGACCAGACTCACAGCTTCTCCACTCCCCGGGTGCTCAGAGGAGCATCTGGCCACGGACCCTGAGCTCTGGCCCCGGCATCTGTTTGCAATGTTTGACTCAGTAGTTTTATTTCTGCTTGGCGGTATAATATAAACTATCTTGTTACACGGCAGGCAGGCTGGGCGCAGAGCCGGGCCGCTCTGCAACTCTGCTGCAGAACCAAAAGCGAAGCGTAAATGAGCTGGTGGGCTTGGACGAGGCCCCCTTTGCAGTCAGAGGAAACGGCGACTCTCCTTGAAAGTTCTCCCCAGTTTGGGCCTCTGCTGTTTCCATCCCAGTGTAGCCTCTGGCTGACCCCTGGAATCTATACCACCTACAACACCCATGAACATGCACACACACAAATAAACACACACACACCCCAACACATCTTGCCTATTTCTGGAGCCTACAAAGCTAGATCAGAACTATTGGCTACAAAGGTGGATGTCAGTTAAAAGCTTGACTTCTGAAGTGAGCCTGTCTGCCTGTGAATTGCTGCCATATGAGCTTGGGCAAATACCCCTCCCTCCCTAGGTCTCAGTTTCTTCATCTATAAAATGGGCTTCACGATAATTACTCCCATGTTACGGAGCTGGTCTGAGCCTTTTATGAGGCAGTATTTACGAAGTGCTGCAGGTAGCCCCCTGTATGTGGTATGCATTCAGCACATGTTGGGCTGTTATTTCAAACATTAGGATGTTTGATTTTGTTTTTTTGTTTTTGTTTGTTTTTGAATTGGAGTCTAGCTCTGTCGCCTGGGCTGTAGTGCAGTGGAGTGCAGTGGCATGATCTTGGCTCCCTGAAACCTCTACCTCCTGGATTCACACAATTCTCCTGTCTCAGCCTCCCAAGTAGCTGGGATTGCAGGTGCCCACCACCACGCCCAGCTAATTTTTGTATTTTTAGTAGAGACGGGTTTTCACTGTGTTGGCCAGGCCGGTCTCAAACTCCTTATCTTGTGATCTGCCCGCCTCCCAAAGTGCTGGATTATAAGCGGGAGCCACCGTGCCTCCGTCACATTAGGATGTTTGAAATAAATTCAAGAAAGACCAACTGGGTGTTGCCATCTTCCTCACAGCAGTGTGAAGGAAATTCACATCCTCCCGGGATACTGGGGCAAGAACAAAAGAGAATAGCACACCTTTCCCGTTTTTCCACAGGATCCCCTTTGGGGGGGAGGCCAGTCCTCTATCTGGAAGTAGGGGAGTTCTGAAATTTTTTTTATTTTTTGCAGAGATGGGATCTCACTATGTTTCCCAGGCTGGTCTCGAATTCTTGGGCTTAAGCAATACATCCACCTCTGCCTCCCAGGTAGCTGGGATTACAGGCATGAGCCACCACGCCCAGCCAGTTCTGAGGGTTGATGGACAGGCAGGAATCCCCTCCCCAGCTTCTTGATTTCTCATGTCAGTGGAGGAAGTTAAGGCAAAGAAAGGACAGAATCTATACTCTGGGAGGCCCTGAACGTGTCCCAAGCTCAGCTGCTCTGGGGCGGATGTTCTTGTCCCTGACTATGGTGGGAGGACAGACTTCTGCCCTACCACAGACCCTGCCTTGGGGGGGCATTCCCAATGACAAGGGGGCAGTCCTCATGTCCTGGATCCTGAGGGACAGTCCCTGTGCCCAGCGCCCCAGCAGCCTCCCTCTGGGAGACTGAGAAGCAACTTTCCCTTTTCTGTGTTTTTCTCTGTCTTTAAAGCTCAGCCTAGAACTTGGAATATGCTAGGTGCTCAACAAAAGTGGAGCCTGTGTGTGTTCACAGGAGCATGCTGCAGCAATGAAAGTTTGTGTGCGTGCGTGTGTGTGTGTGTGTGTGTGTGTGTATGCGCTGGACCTTCATGAGTGTGTGCACACATATTTTGTGAGGACACTTGTATCTTGGGGAGGTCCTGTGATCCTATGATACACATGTATGCATACACTCATGTCCCTACAGCTGGACATGGACTCTCTGTGTGGCCAATGAGTCCTGCCTGGCCACAGACAGTCATGGGAAGCCCATGCTCAGATGCCCACTCCAGACCTGGCAAGATGAAATTTTTAAATTGCAGATAGGGTGTGCTGGGGTGCAAGTGGGGTCATTAAAAACCACTAAGGCTGGGTGTGGTGGCTCATGCCTGTAATCCAAGCATTTTGGAGGCCAAGGCGGGTGGATCACCTGAGGTTGGGAGTTCAAGACCACCCTGACCAGCATGGTGAAACCTCGTCTTTATTTAAAAAAAAATCACTAAGGCTGGGTGCAGTGGCTCCAGCTACCTCAAATCTGTAAACTCAGCACGCTGTGAAGCCTCAATGGGAGTTCAGGGAGTTCAAGTCCAGACTGGACTACATAGTAAGACCATATATATACAAAAAATAAAAAAAAATATTTTATTTATAAAAATGAAAAAAGTAGTGGTCCTCACTACACAAGAGGCTGAGGCAGGAGCCTCATTTGAACTCAGAAGTTGGAGACTGCAGTGAATCACGATCATACCTCTGCACTAGAGCCTGGGTGACAGAGCAAGGCCCTGCCTCTAAAACAAAACAAAATGAAATGAATTTACATTGATTTGGTTTTCTGTCCACTGTAGGCCACAAATCCCATTTCGCTCTCTCTCTGCTCTCTGTACGTGTGTGTGTTTGTGTGTGTGTGTGTGTGTGTGTGTGATTGTGTGTGTGTGTGTGTGTGTGTGCACGCGCATGTACCCGGTCTTTATCTTTCTGCCTCCGAACCTGCCTCTGTCTCTCTTTTCTGTGTTTCTCTGGATCCTCTCTCTTTCCTGCATGAGTCTGACTCTGAGTGTCCCTGCTCTCCTCCAGGCCCGGCTGCATGCATCCAGCAGCCAACCCCTCCCTGCTGGCCTGTGAATCATCACTCAGCGGCTCTGCCTGATCCAATGCGGGCCCCTTTGTTTGCAGCCTACCCCCGCAAGCACTACCCCACCCCCACATCGCCCTCCAGATCCTGCTTTCCTTTGCTTCTTCCTGAGTGGCCGCCTATCCAGCCCATAATGTGAAAAAATGCATGCCTGCCCTACCCAGGACAGCACTTAGGCACGGAGAAGTGGAGGACGAGGGTCAGAGCTTGGCCACTCGCCATGTGACCCCTGGGGCCATTAAGGAGACACCCCATCACGATTCCCTCTGCCCCACAATCCCTCCCATCTGCAGCTCAAAGCACCCCTGGGCAGCCCACAGCACCTGGCAAGAGCAAGTTCGAATTGAGCCTGGAGGCCAAATGCCTTCCCTGACTCTGGTTGGCCTTGGCCAAGTCAGTGCCCCTCTCATGAGTCTGTAACCTCATGCCCAAGCCTCCACCTGACTCTAACCGGAGGGATACCGCATGCATCCCCCGCCTCCCAGTGCCTGGTGGCATAACCTTTTCACTCCTCCTATTTCCTTGGGCAGATGCAGAAAGCCTAAAATTCCTGTAGTGAAAAGATCAACTCCCCAAAAGAGTCAAAAGGAATGGGAATCTCAGGATAAATCAACCCCAAAGCATCCATCGGCACATTTCTGTAGATATTGCTCTCAGCTTAAATGATACCAATAATTGCAGGAACCATGGACTTCCTGGGACTCTGGCTTTGGGTGTCTGGGGTCATGTTGAGGACAGTCCAGCTTAATGCCCAATATAGGACAGGGAGAAGAGTCAGATGAGAGTTTTCGGGTTTTGTTTTTTTTTTTTTTTTTTTTTTTTTGACAGAGTCTTGCTCTGTAGCACAGGCTGAAGTGCTGTAGGGCGATCTCAGCTCACTGCAACCTCTGCCTCTGGGCTCAAGAGATTCTCCTGGCTCAGCCTCCTGAGTAGCTGGATTACAGGCGTGGACCGCCACACCCGGCTATTTTTTTGTTTTGTTTTGTATTTTTAGTAGAGATGGGGTTTTACCATGTTGGCCAGGCTGGTCTCGAACTCCTGACCTGCAATGATCCACCCACCTCAGCCTCCCAAAGTGCTGGGATTACAGCCCACCCAGCCAGGAATTTTCTTCTCTCTGTCCCATTGCCTCTGCGTGTCCCCTTCCTTTTCCCTCCACCTAGCTCTGATCATTTGTACAAGTCTTTCTCTTAGGGACGGTTACTAGCTGTGCATCTTGGGCAGGTGTCTGCACCTCTCTGAATCTCAGATGTTATACTGTTAATTATAACACACCTGGCTCACATTGGGGGCTAGACAAAGTACAGTTCTTCAACCACAGCAGTAATAATAATGAAGTGGAGGAAGGCGGGCTGGGTGTGGATCCGCCATGGACTGTGTCTGTGTGGACCTAAAATCAGTTTATATGCACATAAGCTGCTGTGGTTGGGTATATATGCAGGCCTTTGCATGCAATGCTTTTGGGCTTGGAGACCCTCAGCCAACCCCCATCTTGAGTTCCACAGCCCCAAGAAAAAGGAGGCCCCACACAAATCCCAGTGATGGGGAGACAGTCCACTTCTCTGGTGGAAGCACATGTAGCCTATCCCTAGACTGGGATCAAGAGGCCTTTTGGATGCCTGACAAAGGAAAGAGTGCTTCCTCAAAGACACAGTGAACCTCCAGCCGCCATCACCCTCCAGAAGTCTGGGAGCGTCGATTTCATAGAACTTCAGGATTGGGGGAACTGGTTGTGCTTGGCTCTGTTTCCTGGCTGTGGCCTCATGAGGTTCTGGGAACATTATCACCACCAAGTGCCTGAGCAATTCAATCACCTGTACCACCATGATTTTGTGTGATTTGCATGTTCCCTGTTCCGCCATGATTTTGCAGAAACTGAGGCCCAGGGAGATTGAATGACCTGCATAAAGTCATAGTAAGTTGAGGGCAGAAGGGAAACCCAGTTCTGTCTCAGGCTCTCTCCGCCACACCCTTTCTTCTTAGAGCTGAGGAAAGGAAAGTACCCTGGTGTGGGGTGGGGGCATGGGTGGTTATTCTCAGACCATTTGATTTGGATTCCCTGGGTTTTTTTGTTTTTTGTTTGTTTGTTTGTTTGTTTGTTTGTTTGTTTTTCACAGAGTCTCGCTCTGTTGCCCAGGCTGGAGTGCAGTGCCATGATCTCAGCTCACTGCAAACTCCGCCTCCCAGGTTCAAGTGATTCTCCTGCTTCACCCTCCTGAGTAGCTGGGACTACAGGCACCGCCACCTCGCCCAGCTAATTTTTGTGTGTTTAGTAGAGATGGGGTTTCACCTTGTCGGCCAAGCTGATCTCAAACTCCTGACCTCAGCTCACTGGCCAGCCTTGGCCTCCCAAAGTGCTGAGATTACAATGGATTCCGTCTTGACTTCATGAAAGACCTTAGGTCATACTCCACGCCTCACCAGGACTCAGTTTCCTCATCTAGAGGGTAGCTGGATCTACCATTCTCAGATCCTCTCATTCTATTTTGTAGTTTGCATCACAGAAAGTCGGAACCCACTTCCCCCAGAATGTGCCGAATTCACTTGAAGTTAATGCCTCCTTCCTCCTGGGACAGGCAGCCCAGCCGTACGACTGAACACATGGCTTCACCTCTCTGAGCCCCTTAAAGGAAATGATTGAAAGTCCTTACCAGTAGAGCTGTTAACATAAGAGCTTAGCATCATGCTTAGTGTATAGCAAGTGAGCAATAAATGCTGCTATTTTTCGTTTTTAAGACAGAGTCTCACTCTGCTGCCAGGCTGCAGTACAGGGGCACGATCTTGGCTCACTACAACCTCTGCCTCCTGGATTCAAGCAATTCTTGTGCCTCAACCTCTGGACCACCTGGGATTACAGGCATATGCCACCATGCCCAGCTAATTTTTGTAATTTTAGTGGAGAAGGGGTTTCGCCATGTTGGCTAGGCTGGTCTTGAACTCCTGGCCTCCAGCAGTCTGCCCGCCTCGGCCTCCCAAAGTGCTGGGATTACAGGCATGAGTCACTGCACCTGGTGTTGTTATTTTTATTCTTATTGCGTCACCTGATTTCTGCCACTGCCCAACTTTGATTACAAGACCTGCCCCCTCGCCACCTAGTCCAGCCTTCATCTCCTCCACTGCCTGTTCTGCCCTTGAACTAAGATGGGGTAGGAGACAGAGGGTGGACAGCCCTCAGCTTGCCGACTGGTACCCCTGGATAACTGCCCAAAGCCAAGGCTATCCACCCCGGAGAGGCCACCTTTGAAGTGACCGCCTTATGTAACTGCCCCATGCCCGCTCTCATCTTCCTGTTTGTCCCCAGAGTGACCTTGGGGAGGAAAACTGCAGCCCAGGACCAGTAAGCCTGGAGTTTCTTTCATATCACTCAGGAGAGAGCTGGGAAGAGCAGAAGGATGCATATTGATGGTTAGGAGTGCCTCTGCCCCGGTTTAAGTCCTGCAGCCAGCTCTTCATAGCTGTGTGATCTTGGGCAGGTTACTCAACTTCTCTGTGCTTCAGTTTTCCTATCTGAATGTGAAAAGTATCTAATGCATAAAGACACTGTTAGAAATATTTGTGAGAAATAAGTGGACAGTTTAATACAGTTCCTGGCACAAAAGTACATCGTTAATAAAGGGCAGTTGTGGCTGGGCATGGTGACTCATGCCTGTAATCCCAGCACTTTGGAGGCTGAGTTGGGAGGATCACTTGAGGCTAGGAGTTCAACACTAGCCTCTCCAACACAGCAAGACCTCATCTCTATTTTTTTATAAAAATAAGTAAACACTATAAAATATATATTAAAAAGTGCAGTTGTTACAGGTATTTAATATTTTGTTTTCATGTTTCTTGTCAATATGTTTTCTCTGACAGGATACATGACAAGCACCCAGCTTCTCTGGTTTTTTTGTTTTGTTTTATTTTAAGACAGAGTCTCTCTCTGTTGCCCAGGCTGGAATACAGTGACACAATCACAGCTCACTGAAGCTTTGACCTCCTGGGTTCAAGTGATCTTCCTGCCTCAGCCTCCTGAGTAGCTGGAACTACAGGCACAAACCACCATGCTTGGCTAATTTAAAAAAAAAAATGTTGTAGAGGGCCAGGTGCAGTGGATCATGCCTGTAATCCCAGCAGTTTGGGAGGTCAAGGTGTGCAGATCACTTGACATCAGGAGTTCGAGACCAGCCTGACCAACACAGTGAAACCCCATCTCCACTAAAACTACAAAAATTAGCTGGTGTGGTGGCAGACACCTGTAGTCCCAGCTACTTGGGAGGCTGAGGCAGGAGAATCACTTGAACCTGGGAGGCAGAGGTTGCAGTGAGCTGAGATTGCGCCATTGTACTCCCGCCTGGGTGACAGAGCAAGAATCCATCTCAAAGAAAAAAATATACAGAAGGGATCTTACTATGTTGCCCAGGCAAGCCTCTAACTCCTGATCTCAAATGATCCACTCATCTGTGCCTCCTAAAGTTCTGGGATTACAGGCAAGAGTCACTGCATCTGGCCTCTGAGTTTTAAAAGGATATTTCCTTTCTCCCCCTTAAATGACCAATGAAGACATAAGCCCAATGGTAAAGGAAAAGGGGAGTGGTATTTAATAATCTTATATTAAGCTACAAGATAATTGTTATTCAGAGCACTTGCTCAAAAGTGGATTCAGATCTTAGTAGGGTGGCTGAGAAACTAACCTCATCAGTCAGCCTCTGCTTCTCCCATCTGTAAAATGGGGTTAACACCTAGCCACAAAACTGAAAATCGAAGAAGGCAATCTGTGGAAAGAACAAAGCCGGACACTTACTGAGTGCTGAAGCTTACTTCAGTCCAATCACTGCTTGTGTGTGTCTCCGCCGTCGTCCTTCCCAAGAATTTTTTTTTTTTTTTTTTTTTTTTTTTTTTTTTTTTTTTTTTTTTTTTTTTTTTTTTTTTT
>NW_016107374.1:3530403-3568165 GCF_001604975.1 Cebus imitator | reverse complement strand
GCTCAGCTCATTGAAACCTCTGCCTCCTGGGTTCAAGTGATTTCCTGCCTCAGCCTCCCGAGTAGCTGAGATTACAGGCACACACCACCACAACTGGCTAATTTTTGTACTTTTAGTAGAAAGGTGGTTTTACTGTGTTGACCACGCTGGTCCCGAACTCCTGACCTCAAGTGATCGTCCCGCCTCTGCCTGCCAAAGTGCTGGGATTACAGGTGTGAGCCACCTCACCCAGCCCCATTCCCAAGACTTCTAATGTGGGTTAGGGAATGTTTACACACACACACACACCACACACACACACACACACACGTCCACCGTAACCCTTGAGAAGACTGGTAGCAGGGGCATTTATTCCAATGTTTCACCTCTCCTCCCAAAGAGTCTGAAGGCGGCTGCTGAAAGGCTCTAATCCACTGGAACTCTCGGAGTATCCGCCTCCGCCTCCCCTCGCGGGTGTAGACCGAGACTCGCGCGGACGGGAGGGAGGAAGAATGTTTGCGCAGCCTTCAAACGACTTGGCAGGCAACAAGAGGGAAAAGGCCGCTCTGGGGAGAGTTCAAATTGAAATTACACGGAGGGAAGAACGTGCAGATCAGCGCTGAAGCTCATAAAAAACAAAGCGGGGTGACTGAGAAGAACAAACACGCCTCCAGAAGCAAAATGGAAAAGTTCGTAAAACGCGCTCTTCAAAGCCTGGCCAGGGGAGCGCGGGGGAGGAGGCGGGCAGTGGCCGCCGGGCAAGGCCGCTGCCCCCTGGCCCGTTCCGCCTGGGAGTCTGGAAGGGGGAAATTGGCCCAACTTGCATTTCCTCTAACCCGAGAGGTCGAGCGCCTCTCGCCCCCTCCTCTGATGCGCTTCTCCTGCTGGAAACCAGAGAGGGAGTGCGGAGAGTGCCTGGAGTTTGAACCTAAGCAGAGCCGGTGGTGGCGAGTAGGACATTCCCAACGGGACGTCGCGGGCAGGGACAAAGCTAGGTCCTGCAAAGTAGGCCGAGGCTAAATCATTCGTTCATTGGACGTCGGGCATTGTTTGGGTTTTATTCAAACAGTTGGAAAACCTTGAAGTTCTAGGCAGGGGAATAGCACGACGTGATTGGATCCTCCAGAATAGAATCTAGACAGTCCCCTCCACCCCCTCCCCACCCCCGACGGCTCTCCCAGCATCTCCACCTCCTCTTCCACGTGGGAGGATGAGTTCCACTGAAGCTCACGCGGGGCGCTCCGCACGCCTCGGCTGGGAAAGCCCAGCGCAGCGCTAGGTGCACGGGGAAGCGCCACCCCGAACCGCCTCTGGCTCCCTAGGTCAAAGTCCGCACCCTCAGCCTCCTTGTACAATTCATTAACGTTGCAGACACCCGTTTTATTCGCCGGCTCATTCGCTTACGCTTTAGGGAAAAGCCCGTGCGCACTGCCCGACGTCACCGCAAGTGGAGGATTCTCGAAAAAGATCACCCGCCCCAGCTCCCGAATCCCGGCAGCACCTCGCCCGGGTGTGCCAGAGTCGACTTCTCTCTCTCGGGCGCCGTGGACCTGAGAGAGAGAGAAAATTTCTATAAACCACTGAACTGGGGCAGTGCCGGAAATTGTCCTGACCCGGGACTCTGTAGCTTCCAAGGTGCTTCCAACCCCATTCGTGCCGCAAGGATCCCAAGAGATCCGAAAATCGAGACTTGGGAAAGCCTGGGTGCCCCGAAGGGCAGGCTGCTTAGAAGAATGGAGCCGGCCTGAACCCCGTGTTTGCAGGTTTCACATCGCGGCGCGTTTCGAGAGGCCTTTCTGACCTCTCAAGAGTTAGGGCGAGCCCCCTGGTCCGTCCTGCTCGGAAATTCTGCCTCTGATGGAGGAAGCCCCGTTGGGGAAAAGGCTGGCTATTCCCTTGACTTCATCCTCACCGCCCCCACTCCACTCACTTTCTCCTTTTCCCCATCTGAACTTGCTACCATTTCTTGGTCAAAATCCCGTAACATAGATGCAAAGAGATGGAGATCCACATTTCCTCCCTCCAAAGCCTGCGCCTGCATTCACTCCATCAGGGTTCTCCAAACTTAAGGAGCTCACAATCACCTGGGGGCTTTGTTAAAACCGGAATTCTGGGTCCCACCCCCCAGACACCCGATTCAATTGATCTGAGCTGGGCCTGAGAATACGCATTCCTAACAGTTTCCCGGGTACTGCTGGGGGACTCGGGATACATTTTGGGAAGGACCGCTCTGTGTTGCGTTGATGCCCTCTAGGTTCCTCGGTTCATAACAAAAGCCTCCTTTAAAGGAAAGAACATTGTTCTCCTCTGTGTGTCCCAGTGCTTACCCGAGGCTTGCAGGCCAGCGCCTAATAAATATTTGGGCTTAATCATGAGCACTTAGAGCTGTCACCGTGGTTTACAGATGTTTAGCTTGTGCCTGGCATTTTTCTGGGCACATTAGGAGTATCTGTTTAACGCTGGTAACAACGGTGGGAGTTAAGACGCCTATTTTAACATGGATGGCTCAGACTGGGGATACCCAGAACCTAGAGAGGAGACTTGGGGAAACTGGGCCTGTACCCAGATGCATGGAAGTCAAGGTCTGCCCGAGGGTCAGAAACCACTGAGTCTCACTCCACCAACCCAGGAGGAACCAGCTTAAAGGCGCTGTTCAGGAAGACTCAGCTCTCTTTGCTGGTAATGGCTGGGAAGGGGCAGAATCACCTTCATAGAAGACCTGCACCACCAGAGTCCCGGCACTGTGGAATGTGTGCCTCTCACATCCCTAAATGTCCACCTTGCAGTGTTTTTCCCTGCTGCTCCTTGGTGGGCAAACACAGAGACCCAGTGCCAAGCTTTCTACATGGGAGTTGCCCCTCAGCCTTTCTGAAGGATCCAGAACCACTCTCCAGGGCTTGGATGTCTCAGATTCTGGAGGATTCCACAACTTAAGAGTCAAGAGGGTTGGCCAATCCAAACAGTGGGGGTGGCCTGGAGGATCTTAGCATTCCAGGCACAATCCTAGCCGCAGCTGGGAGAACTGCCACTAGAACTGGCACTCAGGTGAGGGACTTGGGCCTGGTGCTCCAGGAAGAGGGAAAAGGGTGCCCCTAGAGAGACCTGGCGCTCTGTTTTACAATCTCCAGATAGCTCTGGGGCCACGCTCCTGTGTTCCAACTCCATCAAGTCCTGCCTGCATCTCGGTGTTCCCTGGCCACATCGTAAAAAGATTTACAAGACTATGTTAAACTGGCAGTAAAAACAATTAACTTTAATGGCACCTTGGGTGGGTGGCTGAGTGGGTTGAAAGGAGGGAAGGAGAGTGGGTGCTTCCTCCTCTTCTGACTGGGAATCCAGGTGAGGGAGGGGAACTGCTTTCAGGTCCCTTTTGGGATTCTTCTATTTGCTCCTCCAGGGATCCTCCTCCAACCAGGCTCTGGAGTTCAGAGGTTCAAGGTTAAAGTGAAAGGAAGACTGAGCATGGAGACTAAAGGAGAGTTCGAGTCCCACTTGATGGTTCCTAGCTAAGAGATCATATGCAAGCCTCTTAATCTCTGAGACCCAGTATTCTCATCTATGCAATGGGAATTTGTAAAAATAAAATTAAAAAGCCTCCTCTGTCAGGGTTGTGAAGATTGCAAGCGATAGCAATTGGGAAGCACCTCCTACCGTGTGTGTGTGTGTGTGTGTGTGTGTACTTATACATCAAGCATTGTGTGTATGTGTGTATATATATATTTAAGCATTTATTAAGATTGTGTGTGTCCGTGTGTGTATATGTTTCATAAATGTTAGTTTCTGGAGTGCTCAGGCTTTCCAGGTGTAAAATGAGGTGAAAAGAACAGGCTTTTGCAAAGGTCAGGCCACATTTCAGAACTCTGAGTTAGCTACCACTACTTAAATGTTAGTTTCCTGCTAAAATTGACCTGCTTGTCCAGCCAGTGACCCTGGAAGCGACCCCATGCTCGGGTAGACAGCAGCCCCAGGCTTTGAAAGCGACCTGGATTTCTGGAGCGCTGGCAAGGAAATGAGAGTGGCTGGGGGTAGGGACAGGGTCTCTGCCTCCCAGGTCTGCTAGTCCAGTCCCGGAAGGCCCTAATTCTGCAGGTCTCCCTGGCCTGGAGACAATTAACTGTCCATTTCAGAGAGACCTCTGTCTGTCTGTGTCTGCGTGTGGCCCTCTCACCAACCAGGACCAGGGAGGGATCCCCCACCAGCCCTGGGACTGCCAGTGTCAGGACACCGCCCATGGGCCTGTGGCTCTGCATTAGGCAATCTGTGGGGAAACAGGAGAGAGAAGAAATCATCATCCCCCCCACCCTCCTCTCTCAGGGACCAGATCTGTATGCTGCAGAAGAGGCTGATCCTGCCTTAACCTGCACTCCTCCCTAGGACCCAGTCAGGTCCCATCCATGAGGCCTCTGGCTCTGCCCCTCTCTGGTCCAGCCACCTAGGAGCACGTGACTAGATGCACTTAGGCCTGGAATGAAGCTGGTGTCATCAGGCTAGAAGAATCCAGTAAACACCATATCCTGTATCCTGCCTTCTTCATTCCCGAGTTCCCAGCAGCAATTCAGCATCCAATCCCATTCATGCTGTATGTCTCTCCCCTGTTCATTTAAGTTTAAAATTAAACAAATTTTAAAAGCTGAGATAATTATGGGAGCTAATGTAAGCAGGATAAAAATGTTGGGAAAAGCCCAGTGATCTGAACTTGGGTATAAATCCTGGTTCTGCCACTCAGCCTTCCTGGGACCTTGGACTTACCACCTACGCTTTCTGAGTTTAGTCAATACATCTGTCTGTGATAGGTGACTGTCGGGGCCAGCCCTATGCTCAGCCACATCCGATTCCCTTTCTCTCTTCTCAAAGGTGTGTGTGTTTGGCTTCTCGATTTTTCCTATACCCATCCCAAATGAAAGAAGCGTAGCACCGTGCTTTCAAGCAAGGGCACTGCAGACAGACTGCCTTGGTTCAAATCTGATTCTGCCCCTCACTAGCCAAGCCACTTTGATGGGTGACTTAACTTCTCTCTTTTTCCTCTTCATTAAAAAAAATTGCTATTGCTATTTTGAGACAGAGTTTCACTCTGTCACCCAGGCTGGAGTACAGTGGCGAAATCTCTGCTCACTGCAACCTCCACCCCACCAGGGTTCAGGCGATTCTCCTGCCTCAGCCTCCCAAGTAGCTGGGACTCCGGGTATGCGCCACCATGCCCGACTAATTTTTGCATTTTTAGTAGAGACAAGGTTTCACCATGTTGCCCAGGCCAGTCTCAAACTCCTGATTTCAGGAGATCCACCCACCTCAGCCTCCCAAAGTGCAGGGATTACAGGCATGAGCCACCATGCCCAGCTCTTGATGACTTTTTGAACCATAGAATTAACTAGCTTTCCTTACTTCTAAAGTTCTAGTTATGTGAAGGAAAAAAACAATCTTTTGTTGTTGTTGTTGGTGTCCCATCCTGTTGTCCAGGTAGGGGTGCTGTAGCACAATCTTGGCTCTCTGCAACCTCTGCCTCCCAGGTTCAAGTGATTCTCCCACCTCAGCTTCTCAAGTTGCTGGGATTACAGGAGCATGCAACCACACCCGGCTAAATTGGGTCTCACTCTGTTGCCCAGGCTGGAGTACTCACTGGCGAAGCCTCGACTTCGTCAGTTCAAGGGATCTTCCTGCCTCAGCCCCCTAAGTGGCTAAGACCACAGGTATGTACCACCACATTAGCTTGGCTAATTTATATCTATATATAGATGATATAGATATACACACACACACACACACACATACATACATATTGGTAGAGACAGGTTTCACCATGCTGCCCAAGCTGGTCTTGAACTCCTGAACTCAAGCGATCCACCCACCTCAGCTAACTGCAACCTCTGCCTCCCAGGTTCAATCTCAGCTCACTGCAACCTCTGTCTCACTGCAGCCTCTGTCTCCCAGGTTCACGAGATTCTCCTGCCTCAGCCTCCTGAGTAGCTGGGACTACAGGCACGTGCCACCACACCTGGCTAATATTTATATTTTTAGTAGAGATGCAGTTTTGCTATACTGGCCAGGCTGGTCTCGAACTCCTGGCCTCAAGTGGTCTGGCCACCTCAGCCTCCCAAAGTGCTGTGATTACAGGTATGAGCCACTGCACCTGGCCTAATTTTTGTATTTTTAATATAGACAGGGTTTCACTATGTGGGCCAGGCTGGTCTCAAACTCCTGACCTCAACTGATCTAATTGCCTGTCTCCCAAAGTGCTGGGATTACAAAAGAAAAGAAATTATTTATTATTTAAGGCCAGAGTCATGACTTTCCTTGCAGAAAAAAAAAAAAAATTATAACTGATATACCTTTTTTACTGAGTGACCTTGATTAGGGCACCCAGGGTGTGGCCTCTTCAATAAGCATCCTCTGGCAGGGTTGGGGAGTGGGGCACCTTTCTCCAGAAGTGCCCTTCTCTGTGCGTCCACTGGGTCCTCTGATCACATTGCAGGCCTGCATTCCACTCCAGCAAGTGCTGCCTCTAAGGTCAGGTCAAACAAGACCATTCAGCTTCCACTTGGTTCTCACAGAACTCTCCTTCTCTGGTGCTCAGTCTCAAGAACTTCTAACTTAGAATTTGGTCACCATGACATGAAGCATCCCAAGATGCAAGAGGAGGTCATGTGGAGGTCCAGAGGTCCTCCAATCAACTGTCCCAGCTGAGCCCTGCCTTTGAGTCATCCAGCCCCAGTTCCAGACATATGAGTAAAAGAGCCTTCAGAAGGTTTGGGCTCTCAGCTTTTCAAAACACCCCCAGTCATTCAAGTCTTCCCACCTGTGGCCCAGACATCACAGAGCAGAAACAAGCTATTTCCCCTGTTTCATTCATAAACGCCTGACCCACAGAGTTTGTGAGCATAATAAAACAGTAGTTACTAGGCCACTAAGTTTGGGGCGGTTTGTTACAGAGCAGTAGATACCTGGTACAATGACATGCATCAGTCCGAGTCTCAATTTTCTCATCTGCAAAATGTGGGTATGAGGGCCTTCTAGAAAATCCTGGAAGTAAGTGTATTCATATAAACAGCAGATGACCAGGGCTTAAGCCCATTGGATTCAAGAGATTATAACACAAAGTGCCACTCAAATAAAGTGAGGAGTGCAGACTGAGCACCCTGAGATTCTCAACACCCAAATGCCCTACTCCCTCCAGCCACTCCAAGAGAAACTTAGACCAACATTTCATCCCGATCTTTCATCCAAAGGAATCCCCACACCCCACACCCTGCCACCATCAACTTTCCTTTCCATTCCAATCAGAGAATTAATTTCCAGAAAGCAAGACTGCCAACAGCAGAAATAAATCACAACAGAGCCAGAGATGAACATTATCTAAAGTGAAACAATTTAGCAAAAATCTCTCCCCCTCCCTCACCCAGCTCCAAACCAATAACAATTCAATTATTTGGCCGTCACTATAAATGATGGAGCAGCCACGTGGCATCCCTGGCGTGGGAAGGGGAAAGCTTTGGAAAAGGAGATGAAAACCAGCCAGGAGAACACACTGATTAGACAAACAGAAGGCAAAGCAGGGAGGTGTCCAGACTTGGGATCAGGGAAAGGAAGAACAGCCAGCCCCCTCATGTTCGCTGGCCTAACACTTTATTAGACATGATGCTATTACATCCATTACTGCGCTTGACCTTCTGAGAAAGCCTGAGATGTTGACTGAGATAATGTAATCCATCCCTAGTCCACAGACACAGGAACTGGTGTTCAGAAAAACATTTTTTAATTTTATTTGAGACAGAGTCTCACTCTGTCTCCCAGGCCAGAGTGCAGTGGCACGATCTCGGCTCACTGCAACCTCTGCCTCCTGGGTTCAAGCAATTCTCCTGCCTCAGCCTCCCGAGTAGCTGGGACTATAGGCATGCGCCACCATGCCCAGCTAATTTTTGCATTTTTAGTAGAGACGGGGTTTCACCATGTTGACCAGGATGGTCTCGATCTCTTGACCTCGTGATCCACTCGCCTCGGCCTCCCAAAGTGCTGGGATTATAGGCGTGAGCCACTGTGCCTGGCCAGAAAAACATTCTTTAATTTTATTTGAGACAGAGTCTCACTCTGCCTCCCAGGCCAGAGTGTAGCGGCACGATCTCGGCTCACTGCAACCTCTACCTCCTGGGTTCAAGTGATTCTCCTGCCTCAGCCTCCCAAGTAGCTGGGACCACAGGCACGCACCACCATGCCAGGCTAATTTTGTATTTTTAGTTACAGGCGTGGTTTCCCATGTTGGCCAGGCTGGTCTCGAACTCCTGACCTCAAGTCATCCGCCCAACTTGGCCTCCCAAAATGCTGGGATTACAGATGTGAGCCACCGTGTCTGGTCCAGAAAAACTTTCAGGTGTGATAAAAGGGGCACTCAATTTGGAGTGGGAAGAAGTTGATGTGTTCATTTAACCCACGACTGCTTTGTCTTTTGTTTGGCTGTGGGTTTGGTTTTGGTTTTGTTTTGTTTTTTTTTAATTGGGACAGGGTCTTGCTGTCACCCAAGCCAGAGGGCCAGTGGTGTGATTACAGCTCACCACAGCCTCTACCTCCTGTGCTCCAGTGATCCTCTGACCTCAGCCTCCCAGGTAGCTGGGACTACAGGTGCGCAGCACCATGCCCAGCTAATTTTTAAATTTTAGGTAGAGGTGAGGTCTCACTATGTTGCCCAGGCTAGTCTCAAACTCCTGGGCTCAAGCAATCCTCCCTCCTCAGTCTCCAAAAGTGTTGGGATCACAAGTATGAGCCACCATGCCCAGCCCCATGACTATTTTGAAAACCTATAAAACACCCATGCCTAAATACCCTGACTTGACCATTACACATTGTATGTATGTATCAAAATATCACATGTACCCCGTAAATGTTTGTACACATTTATACAAATATATACAAATATCATGTATAGATTAAAAATGTTGAAATAAAAATAAATACTTTTTAAACATCTATCGGGCTTACATTTTACTATGAAGAGAAATATAATCAACCATAAGCATCATAAATAAGGGAATTCCACGGCTTGTTAAAAGGCAAGGTGTGGCCAGGCGTGGTAGTTTACGCCTGTAATCCCAGCCCTTTGAGAGGCCGAGGCAAATTAAGATTTGCAAAGGATTTTCCTTTTCATCCTGCACAAACAAGTTCCATCAAGTATCCCCCAACCATAGAATCCGTATTCTAGTCCTAGGAATTACTCTAGGACGACCCACAAGGCCAAGCATCCCCACGACACGGGGCGCCTTCTAAGTGCCCGGCACTCTGCCAGCCGCTTTCCAGGCCTTTATCTCAGCCAACCTCCCCCTCACGCTATGAGGTCAATTATTACTATCACCATGCCAGCCTCAAAGCCTGTGCTTTCAAATTCCCATGATGTCACATCACTAAGCAGGTCTCAGCTGTCACTTCCAGCCCCCTAGAAGAGGCCACAGATATGCAGGTTGCCCAAGAGATGGAAAGAACTGGAGGAAATTCTGGACTAGGGTACAGAATTCTGCCCCTTGAGTGGAAAGAAAGAATCCTGTCACTGTCCCCAGAGACCGGTCTGAGCTGGAGTGCCATTGGGTCCTCAGTCTGATGTCAGTACCTGGACTCAGTGGTGTTGAAAAAGGTGGTATAGCATCGAGGTTAAAAGCGCCTCGATTTTAACCTCTAGCCAGGTACAGCAGCAGGCACCTACAGTCCCAGCTACTCAGGAGGCTGAGGCGGGAGGATCACTTGAGCCAAGGAAGTTGAGGCTGCAGTGAGCTATGATCATGCCATTGTACTTGAGCCTGAGTGACAGCAGACTGGGATCTTGTCTTTAAAAATTAAATTAAAAATGAATACAGACATACATGCATACATACCCCTTTGTCCTGGGTTGAAAATCCAGCCTTACCACTTATAAGCAAATACGAGTCAAGGGAAGTTATGTAATCTCTGAACGCCTCATTTTCTTCATCTGTAAAATGGAGATAATGAGGAGTTGAGTTCACTCTCTCTCTTCCTCTTTGCTATTTTTATTTTATTTTATTTTTACAGGGACCATTGCACTGAGACCCCAGTGCAATGGTCCCTGTAAAAAAAATAATAAAAATAGGCCAGGTGTGGTGACTCAGGCCTGTAATTAATCCCAGCACTTTGGGAGGCCAAGGCAGGAGGATCACTTGAGCTCAGGAGTTCGAGACCAGCCTGGGCAACATGGTCAAACCCCCTCTCTACAAAAATTATAAAATTTAGCCAAGCATGGTGGTGCACACCTGTCGTCCCAGCTATTCAAGAACCTAAGGTAGGCGAATCACTTGGGTCCAGGAGGTCAGTGCTGCAGTAAGCCATGTTCGTTCCACTGCACTCCAGTCTGGATGACAGAGAGACCCTGTCTGGAAAGGAAAAGTAAAATAAGTAAATAAGCAAGTAAATAGATAAATACATACAATAAAATTTTAAAGGGGAATAATAATGGCACCTCCTTTCTAGGGTTTTAGACGATGCTTTGCAAATAAGCTTGCCTGGCCTTCCCCATGATGAGATCCTCTATGGAAAGCAGACTTTTTTTGCGGGGGTGGGGTGTGGGGGAGGGAGTCTCACTCTGTCGAAAGGCTGGAGGGCAGTGGCTCAACCTCAAGAGATTCTCCTGCCTCACCCTCCCAAGTAGCTGGGACTAGGCGTGTGCCACCACGCCTGGCTAATTTTTTGTATTTTTAGTAGAGACATGGTTTCACCGTGTTAGTCAGGACGGTCTCGATCTCTTGAACTTGTCATGATCCACCCGCCTTGGCCTCCCAAAGTGCTGGGATCACAGGCATGAGCCACTGTGCCCAGCTGGAAAGCAGACTTTTTTAAAAAAAAGAAAAAATAAAAGGATTATCTGGAGGTAGAGGACCAGGAAAAAAAGAATAAGAAAGTGAATTTCTGTGCAGAAGCTCACGCTGTTTGGAGCCTGTGAGTGAGAGAATGAAGGACGGGGACAAGGATGCACAGGCTGGGAAGATCGCACGTGTGGTCAAAAGAGAGACCTTGTCCTGGACCCAGGAGAGAGCCGAGCTGGTTTTCCTTCATCCATGCTTGCCATTTGTCTTGTGTCCTTGCCTCTGGTGTTCACATGGATAAAACAGCATATATGTAATTGTGATACTGAGGCAACCAGAATGTCAAATGTGCATTTATCCTCCTCAGGAAACTCAGGATGAGCTGCAAATGAAATTGCCATTTTTGTAATGAAAATATTTGTTGAAAACAGTTGACTGTCAGCAATTGTATAAGGTTCAATCTCATGTCATTTTGGAACTAAAAATATAATAATAATTCCAAGGCCGGGCATGGTGGCTCATGCCTTTAGTAGTCAGATCACTTTGGGAGGCTGAGGAGGGAGGATCGCTTGAGCCCAGGAGTTTGAGACCAGCCTGGTGAACAAAGTGAGACCTCGTCTCTACAAAAAAATTGGCCAGGTGGTGGTTGGCACATGCCTGTAGTCCCAACTACTCAGGAGGCTGAGGTGGAAGGATTGCTTCAGTCTGGGGGTTCAAGGCTGCAGTGAACCTTGATGCATCACTGCACTCCAGCATAGGTGACAGAGTGAGACCATGTCTCTAAAATAATAATTCCAGGCAGGGTTTGGTGGCTCATGCCTGTAATCCCAGCACTCTGGGAGGCCAAGGCAAGTGGATCGCCTGAGGTCAAGAGACCAGCCTGGTCAACATGGCAAAGCCTCATCTCTACTAAAAATACAAAAATTAGCTGGGTGTGGTGACACATGCCTGTAATCCCAGCTACTCAGGAGGCTGAGGCAGGAGGATTGCTTGAACCTGGGAGACAGAGGTTGCAGTGAGCTGAGATCACACCACTGCACTCTAATCAGGGTGACAGAGAGAGAGACTCCATCACAAAAAAGAAAACTAATGATAATAAAAATAATTCCAAAGGCATTTGTTATGGGCTAAATTATGTCCCCACAAAATTCATAATTTGAAGCCCTAACTCCTGGTACTCATAGAACATTGAAAGAGATAATTAAGTTAATCAGATCTGTAGGGTAGACCTTATTCCAACATAACTAGTGTCTTTTTTTTTTTTTGAGTCAGAGTTTCGCTCTTGTTACCCAGGCTGGAGTGCAATGGCGCGATCTCGGCTCACCGCAGCCTCCGCCTCCTGGGTTCAGGCAATTCTCCTGCCTCAGCCTCCCGAGTAGCTGGGATTACAGGCACGCGCCACCATGCCCAGTTAATGTTTTGTATTTTTAGTAGAGACAGGGTTTCACCATGTTGACCAGGATGGTCTCGATCTCTTGACCTCGTGATCCACCCGCCTCGGCCTCCCAAAGTGCTGGGATTACAGGCGTGAGCCACCGCGCCCGGCCAACATAACCAGTGTCTTTAGAAGAAGAGAAGATTAGGGCTGGGCACAGTGACTCACATCTGTAATCCCAGCAGTTTGAGGGGCCCAGGCAGGTGGATCACTTAAGACCAGTAGTTCGAGACCAGCCTGGCCAACATGGTGAAAACCTACCTCTCCTAAAAAATAAAAAATCAATGAGTTGGGCATGGTAGCATATGCCTGTATTCCTAGCTACCTGGAAGGCTGCAGCAGGAGAAATGCTTGAACCCAGGAAGTGGAGGTTGTGAGATCATGCCACTGTACTCCACCCTGGGTGATAGAGCGAGACTGTCCCCCCCCAAAAAAAGAAAAGAAGAAGAAGATGCATGGAGAGACACTCATGGCACATATGGACAGAGGAATGACTATGTGGGGAAGCAGCAAGAGAGAACCCACACCAGAAAACAACTCTGCAGGCACCTTGATCTTGGACTTCCAGCCTCGAGAACTGTGAGAGAATATATTTCTGTTGTTTAAGCCACCCCGTCTGTGGTATGCTGTTATGGCAGCCCTAGCTGATTAATACAAAGCTCTATTGTTGTTTCCGTGTTTGTGTGTATGTGTGTTGCTGTTTTCTTTTAAATTTTTATTTATTTATTTTTGAGACAGGGTCTGGCTCTGTCACCCAGGCTGGAGTGCAGTGGTGTGATCACGGCTCACTGTGGCCTTGACCTCCCAAGCTCAGGTGATCCTCCTGCCTCAGCCTCCCAAGTAGCTGGGACTATATGCCTGGCTATGTTTTTGATGTTTTATAGAAAGAAGGTCTCACTATTTTGCCTAGGCTAGTCCTGAACTCCTAGTCTCAAATGATCCTCCCACCTCAGCCTCCTAAAATGCTGGGATTACAGGCATGAGCCACCATACCTGGCTTGTTTTGTTTTTAAGGTAAATTATTCTAAGCCAGATGTGATGGCTCACACCTATAATCTCAGCACTTTGGGAGGCCAAGGCGGGAGGACTGCTTGAGGCTAGGGGTTAGAGATCAGCCTGGGCAACAAAATAAAAACAAACCATTCCAAAAGAAGATTATAGGTCCAGGCCCGTGGTGGCTCACGCCTGTAATCACAACACTTTGGAGGTTGAGGTGGGCAGAGCATGAGGTCAGGAGATCAAGACCATCCTGGCTAACACAGTGAAACCCCATCTCTACTGAAAACACAAAAAATTAGCTGGGCATGGTGGCACATGCCTATAGTCCCAGCTACTTGGGAGGCTGAGGCAGGAGAATTGCTTGAACCTGGGAGGCGGAGGTTACAGTAAGCTAAGATCACACCACTGCACTCCAGCCTGGGTAACAGAATCAGACTCCATCTCAAAACAAAAAAAAAAAATGAAGACTACAGGTCCAAAGAGAAATTCCAAGGACCGCATCTTCTCCACCACACTCCCAGGCGGGCTCACTCAGGTACCCACTCCGCGCTGCTCCAGTTCCTTGTGGTTGTTCTTGCCCTCTGGTTTCTCCACCACTCAAAGCAGTGATATCTAAAGAGCAGAGTTGGCCAGGGGCAGTGGCTCATGCCTATAATGCCAGGGCTTTGGGAGAACAAGAAGGGAGAACTGCTTGAGACCAGGAGTTCAAGACCAGCCTGGGCAACATAGCAAGACCCCATCTCCACAAAAAATAAAAAATTAGCTAGGCATGGTGTGCATACCTATCTTCCCAGATACTTGGGAGTCTGAGGTGGGAGGATTGTTTGAGCCCAAGAGTTCAAGGCTGCAGCGAGCCGTGATTGCGTCACTGCACTGTAGCCTGGGTGACAGCAAGACTCCATAGTATAAAAATAAAAATAAAAAGCAGAGTCCCAATCAATGTCTCTTGCCTTTTTATTCCTTGTATCTTGGCCCTTCCATTTCCCAGGTGAGTGGCCTTGGGCAAGTTAAAATCTCTGAGCCTGGGCCCCCTGTGGTGGCTCTTGCCTGAAATCCCAGCACTTTGGGATGCTGAGGCAGAAGAATCACTTGAGGTCAGGAGTTCGAGACCAGCCTGGCCAACATGGTGAAACCCCATCTCTACTAAAAATACAAAACATTAGCCAGGTGTGGTGGTGAATGCCTCTAGTCCCTGCTATTTGAGAGGCTGAGGTAGGAGAATCACTTGAACTCAGGAGGCAGAGTTTACAGTGAGGGAGATCGCACCACTACATTCCAGCCTGGGCATCAGAGTGAGACCCTGTCTCAAACAAAAAAATAAAACAGGAAAGAAAACACCTAATTCCCAGCGCTACTGCAAGTAATAGCAACCAAATACACCAAGTCTATCATAAGCACATGGCATATAGAAAGTATGCAAGAAATTACACCAGGTGCAGTGGCTCACATCTGTAATCCCAGCACTTTGGGAGGCCAAGGTGGGTGGATCATTTGAGGCCAGGAGTTCGAGACCAGCCTGGCCAACATGGTGAAACCCCATCTCTACTAAAAATACAAAAATTAGCTAAGTATGGTGGTATGTGCCTGTAGTCCCAGCTACTCAGGAGGCTGAAGCCTGAGAATCGTTTGAACCCAGGAGGTGGAGGTTGCAATGAGCCCGCACATCACTGCACTTCAGCCTGGGTGACAGAGCAAGACCCCATCTCAAAAAAGAAAGAAAGATTGCAACAGGTTATGAATCTATTATTTTTTTCTTGTGCTTTCTCTGATACACAGGATCCATACTCCATGACAGGAGAAGAAGGAAGAAAAAGAGGACGAGATAAAGGAGGAAAAAAAGAACTACCACACACTGTGCACTTAATTGGTGTCTGGCAGTGTCTGAGTGCTAGATACAGGGACATTCCTTTTTTTTTTTTTTTTTTTTTTTTTTTGACTTAGTGCCTGACATCAAATACTTGGCCATTGTTAATTCTCATCATAATCTTCCATTTTACAGACGAGAAAACCGAGACCTAGAGAGGTTATGTTACATCCTCAAGGTGACACAGCTGGTAATAAAAGCAATTGATCAAGTTAATAAACACATCCTTTAAAATAAGACTCCCAGGTCTGCAGAGCGGCTGGGAGACACACGCTCCAAATTCTTCTCCAAGTGCGACAGGGACTCACTTGAGCCTATGGAGTGCTGACAGGTGGAGAGGGTGTTTGTGCAGGGCTTGGGGACCACGCCACAGTTCCAAGAAAACCTCCGTGTACCTACTGAAACACATCCAAGAGTCCTTTTTCTTTGAGTAAAACACTCCCAAGGTCACTGAGCGTGTTCCTAGTCAGAAGGTCAAAGAGGACGGAGGGAACAGGGCCAGCTCACAGACAAAGTCTGAGATGCTTATTCCCCACCCAACCCCCACACATGGATCCATGCTTCACCAGGGCTGGGGCGCCGCCCTGCTCCCCTGCAGATGCATCAGAGGAAGATGGCCTAGTCCCACGGCCTCAGCTTCTGATTGGGTTCAGTTTATGGGAGGCGCTGGCAGGAGATAGGAGGAAGGTCCAGTTGGGGTATCTCTTCCCTGTCCTCTCCCTGGAAGTGTCTGTGAGCCTCCATGACCACAGCTCATGAGGAACAGCCCTGCCCCTGCAGTTCCAGCCCTTGCTGGGTTCCATACACCCACTCCCAGCCCCTGCTCCCTCTGTTGCTGGCCCCAGCATGCTTTAGCATCCCTTGTTGGTTTCTTCAGCCATGTCCTCCTTTCTATAAATAGTCCTGTATTAAACACTTCCTGATTGAACAGAATTGAAGGAATTCTGTTTTTCCCAGGACCCTGATCAAAATAGACTCAGTGAAATTGGAAAAAAAGATCCTAGTTTCTAATTGTCTCTCCAAAACCGCAGCTTCAGGCAAAGGTAAAGCTGAAGTCTGAAGACCTTAGATGACCTTCTCAATCGAAAATGAACGTTGAAATTTATTTTATTTTATTATTATTATTTTTGAGACAGAGTTTCACTCTGTTGCCCAGTCTGGAGTGCAGTGGCACGATCTCGGCTCAGTGCACTTCCCCCTCCCGGGTTCAAGTGATTCTCCTGCCTCAGCCTCTTGAGTAATTGGGACTACCGGCATGTACCACCACGCCTAGCTAATTTTTATATTTTTAGTAGAGATGGGGTTTTGCCATGTTGGTCAGGCTGGTCTCAAATTCCTGACCTCAAGTGATCCACCCACCTCGACCTCCCAAAATGCTGGGATTACAACCATGAACCACCTCGCCTGGCCAAAATTATTATTATTATTATTTTATATTAAATGTCCTCAGATATCAGCTCTGTTCAGTTCTCTTCATACAAGTTCAGACCAGTGTGAAGAATGAACTAAGTCTGGTGACTATATCCAGACAGACCTCGGTTCAAATCCTGATTCTGCCAAGGCTATGAAGTTTTGGACATGCCACCTACATTTCCCCAGCCTCAGTTTGCTCATCTGAACAATGGGAAGAATGCACATTTTATAGGATTGCTGAGTGGAGGCTCAGCACCTAGCTGCATAGTAGGTGTTGAGCAAATTGTTCTCCTTCTCATCTTTCTTCCCCTTCCCTTCTCTAATGTCTCCCTTCCTTTACTTCAGTTCCTATCCTTAACCCAATAAGGAAAGAGGTGAGAAATAAAAACATAACATCAATACATCAGGATTGCTTCATGGTTCACAAAAAACTTTCACAGCTGTTACTTCATTCCTTGAAACAAATCGAAACTCTTACAGGTGAAAGGCCATAGCTTCCAAGTATCTCCAGCCAACCAGATCAGGAGCAGAAGGCATCAGCCTTTAGAACAAAAAGTGAGAAAAATCAGAATTTATTGAAACCTTAATGATCCGTCAGTGTCTACTTGCTCTGAAACAAACCACCTCAAATGTAATGGCATCAAGCAACCATGATGTATCATTTCTTACGGGAGGGCTTGTGCTGGGCAGTTTTTGGAGTGAAGACCCCTAAGATAGCTTCCCTATGTGTCACGGCTTTGTAGGTTAAACGCTGGAACCTGGGTCTTGACGTGAGCTCTCGTCAATCAGGGATCTAGTTGAAGCTTCCATGGTACCAGGAGCCCAGCAAGGAGGAAACAGAAATGAAGGTCCCTCAAGGCCCAGCTTTGGATGTCGCAAAGCATCATTATCCCCATCTCCTGTTCTCTTTTTTTTTTTTTTTGAGACTGAGTCTTGCTTTGTCACCCAGATTGGATTGCAGTGGCACAGTATCAGCTCACTGCAACGTCTGATTCCCGGGTTCAAGTGATTCTCCTGCCTCAGCCTCCTGAGTAGCTGGGATTACCAGGCATGTGCCATCATGCATGGCTAAGCTTTGTATTTTTAGTAGAAACAGGGCTTCACCATGTTGACCAGGCTGGTCTTGAACTTCTGATCTCAGGTGATCCATCTGCCTCGGCCTCCCAAAGTGCGGGGATTACAGGTGTTAGCACTTCCCTCCCCGTTCCCCCCACTTCATCCTGCATAGGGCCCAGACTCCCCCTCTTAGGAGGAGGTGCAAAGGCCTATCAGCACAGAAGGAATTTTTGCAGCCATCCTTGAAATCCCCCAGTTCATCTCCCTGGCCCCCCACAAGTAATTGGCTGCATGGCATAAAGCCAGTACCCTAACTTTGCTATTCTTCATTCAGACCTTTAGATCTCTGGAGAGTCTAATCCTTGACTTATCTGCCACTAAAGGTCATGAGGAATGTATCACAATGTCCCATACAGACAGTGTGACCAAGTTCATCCTACGGTCTAACCTAAACCCACCCTCATTGTCACACAACAAACTTGGCATTTCTTCTTAACTCAAAGGGAGGTTAAATTCCCAAACAAACAGGCTCATGAATCAGGAACGATACAGTCCATTGCACCCAGCTCTTTTCGTTTGGAGATCAAACTGAAGCCCAGAGCCGTTGAGTGACTTTTCTCAGATTACACAGAAAGCACAGGTAGAAGGGAAATTGAACCTAGGTGCCAGCGCCTAATCTCTTTCTCACCTCCCTGTAAAGGCTTGATGCTAGGGAAATTATAGTTCTCTGTTCTTCTGATCAATTTCCCCCAGCTGGCTGGTGTAGCCAGAAAAGTGCCTCAGTTTCCCCTATCAGGCTGTTGAAGCTGGCCATCACCCACCTGACCTTTTTCCCAGGTGCGCTGTGATCACTAATGAGTTAACATGTCTATGAGTCTAAAGAACCTTGCTTGCGATATAATTAGAGAGAATTACCATCCACAGCCTTCTGGGAAGGATTTTATCAGAGTAGGTAAATAAATTATATCATGTGGTTCTCTCTTCCCCATGGGCTGATTAACTCTTCTAGAGAATGTTCCCCAGTGATTGAGGTGATGGAACCCTTTTACCAGCCCATCCTTCCGCAATTTGGGGCTCCCATCTGTCTCCAAAGACTTCCTGGGCTCCCAGCCTAAAAAGACATCGCTTCTAGGGGCTGATTCTTCTGACAATGGGCTCAAACCCCTTGTTGGGAGCCTGAGTAGGATGTCGACCAGTCTAATTTTTGTATTTTTAGTAGAGACGGGGTTTTGCCAGCCCCAGCCCCAGGTGAGAAGGGTTCTAAAGGTTAACCGTCCTTTGCAGGATTCCTGGGTAAATACCATCCAGGCTGCTAGATTTATTGCCTTTTCATGCCT
Source organism: Cebus imitator (assembly GCF_001604975.1). Lineage (NCBI taxonomy): Eukaryota > Metazoa > Chordata > Mammalia > Primates > Cebidae > Cebus > Cebus imitator. The sequence continues at coordinate 3,549,289 of NW_016107374.1, read as the reverse complement.
CCCTTGTCATTCCATTAGCCTTTCCTTCTGATACCTCTATCTTTTCCATCTGACTTCTCCCCACCCCAAATATCATAACCATGGGTTAGGTTTTTTCCCATTAGCTCCTGCACTGAGGTCTGGGCAGAAACAATCATTGGGCTCCCCCACCCCACTGAAATATTTACATAGATCTTGTCTGTTCCCCAGCATCTCCGGTTCGTTTTCTCCCATAAGCTGCTAATCTCCTCTCCTGCTACTGAGAACTTCTCAATAGACCTGTTGACTGCTTGTTAAATTGACCTCCAATTCAGTCAACTCAAGACCCCTTCTCTTTTTTTTGTTTTAATTTAGCCCATGCATGTCTTGAACTATTGTCCCAAATCTGGCTCCCACAAATTCCACAGCCGGCCACATCAGTTATCTGCTCAAAAACTTTCCATGATTTGACATAGCTCAAGAACTATGTGCTGGCTGGGCACGGTGACTCATGCCTGTCATCACAGCACTTTGGGAGGCTGAGGCGGGAGGATCACTTGAGCCCAGGAGTTCGAGGAGGTCTCACTATGCCTGGGCAGCATAGTGAGACCCCCATCTCTACTAATAATACAAAAAGTTAGCTGGGTGTGGTGGTGAGCACCTGTGGTCCCAGCTACCTGGGAAGCTAAGGTGGAGGATCACCTGAGCCCGGGAGGGAGGCTATAGTGGGCCGTGATTGTGCCAATGCACTCCAGCCTGGATAACAGAGTGAGACCCTGTCTTGAAAAAAAGCAATGAAGAGCAGCAATGGCCCGTCTGTGGAGCTCAGCACACCCCAAGCCCCTGGCAGTATTGTCTAATGGCTGAGACCCAGGATCTGGATCCAGGTTGGCTGAATTCAAATCCTGACCCTGTCACTTTCGTCTATCCATGATCTTGGGGAAGTTACTTGACTTCTCTGTGTTTTAGATTCCTGATCTGTGAAAAGGGGTGACAACAGTACCAACTTCCTCGGTGGTGGAGGTGGGGAAGGCTAGGATGAGACTCAACAGGTATTAAGTGTTTCACACAGTGTTGGCACAGGGTAAGTGATCAGTAAATATTAACCCTTATTACTTGCCAACCCAATCACCAGCCAGGCGCTCTTATACCCTCAGCTCACCCTGGTTCACTCCACAAAGTGATGTGCCATCCTCAGAACACTTTCTACCGCTATTCATCTCGGTGTGCTGCTTCCTCTGTCTTGAACATCTTTTCTCCTCCAACACCACCTGGCGAACTTGGCTCATGTATACGGTGCATCCCAAAAGCCCCCTCCTCCAGAAAGCCTTCCTTGATGCCTCCCTCTAAGTCTCCACAGCACTGAGCAGCAATAGCTACAGCTGTAACCAGCTACTGCCTTCATCACATCCTGACTTGAGAATCTCCAAGGCTGAACCCAAGGATCGTCCACCTTAGAAGTCTTTCCCAGCATCATGCAGCAGACTCCAAAGGCCTGGCATGTTCTTTTTTGGTTGTGTTTTTTGGTGACAGATCATTTTATTTTATTTATTTATTTTTAGCAGAGTCTCGCTGTGTCGCCCAGGCTGGAGTATAGTGATGCAATCTTGGCTCGCTGCAACCTCCACCTCCCGAGTTCAAGTAATTCTACCTCAGCCTCTCAAGTATCTCAAGCACCTCAATGTCCGGCTAATTTTTGTTTTTTGGTAGAAACAGAGTTTCGCCACATTGGCCAGGCTGGTTTCGAAATCCTCTTGCCTTGGCCTCCCAAAGTGCTGGTATCATGAGCCACCACATCCAGCCCCTGGGATGTTCTTGATGAGTGAAAAAATGGATGAATGAATGAATGATAGATGCAACCAATCCAACTTTATTTTCCTCTCTGTCTTACATCTTCCTCAATCTGGGCCCATTCATCGTTGTTGATTTGCCGGTGTATATTAACAGCTGCTGTATTTCTTTGTTTCATATCTTTATTCTCTCTCTTGCTCTCTCTTTTTTTTTTTTTTTTTTTTTTGAGACTGGGTCTCACTCTGTCACCTAAGCTGGAGTGCAGTGGCACAATCACAGCTCACTGCAGCCTCAACCTCTTGGGCTCAAGCAAACTTCCCACTTCAGCCTCTCAAGTAGGTGGGATAACAGGCAAGCACCACCATGCCCGGCTAGCTTTTGGATTTTTTTGTGGAGAAGGGTTTCACCACTTTGCCTGGGTTGGTCTTGAACTCCTGGGCTCAAGTGATCCTCCTCGGCCTCCCAAAGTGTTAGGATTACAGGCATGAGCCATGGTACATGGCCTTATTTTTTTTTCTATGCTGGTCCTTCTAGGCCATATAAATTGTTCTTTTTTTTTTTTTTTTTTTTTTTTTTCCCAAAAATCCTTTTTTTTTTTTTTTTTTTTTTTTTTTTTTTTGAGTCAGAGTCTTACTCTGTCACCTAGGCTGGAGTGCAGTGGCACAATTTCGGCTCCCTGTAACCTCCACCTCCCAGGCAGGCAGTCCAAGCAACTCTCATGCCTCAGCCCTCCGAGTAGCTGGGATTACAGGCATGCTTCACCACACCTGGCTAAAATTTGTATTTTTGGTAGGGACGGGTTTTGTCATGTTGCCCAGGCTGGTCTCAAACTCCTGGCCTCAAGTGATCCACCCAGCTAGGCCTCCCAAAGTGCTGAGATTACAGGTATGAGCCACTGTGCCTGGTCTCATTTTCAATTTACAATATTGTAAGCTGGAGAAATGATGCTCAACTCCTTCATTCATTGATTCATTTCAGCAAAGTGTACTAAGCCCCTACTGCGTGCCTGGGAAGGTGCTGTGCTGTGTTCTAGGGCTGCGAATGTGACCCTGAGTGATGGTTCCTAAACTCATAAAGCATTAGAGAGGAAGACAGGCAGCAACTGAAGGATCACATAAAAGTACAATTCTGCTAAGAGCCATGAAGGAGAGGTATGGGACTAGAGAGGGTGTGTAACAAATGGTTTGCCCCTTACCTGAGGGGTTAGTTAGGAAAGACTTCTTAAGAGCAATGAACTTTGAGCTGAGACCTGAAGGATGAATAGAAGTCTCTCAGTGACAAGAAGGCAGCATCCTGGGTCCTGTGGTAGGCAGAGAAATCATGGCAAGGATGGGTGATGACATTAAGAGGCCAAGGTAGGAGGATCACTTGAGGTCAAGATTTTGAGATTAGTCTGGGCAACATAGAAAGACCCCATCACTTGAAAGAAAGAAAGAAAGAAAGAAAGAAAGAAAGAAAGAAAGAAAGAAAGAAAGAAAGAAAGAATTAGCCAGACATGATGGTGTGCATATGTTGTCCCAGCTACTCAGTAGGCTGAGGTGAAAGGATCGCTTGAGCCCAGAAAGTCAAGGCTGCAGTGAGCTGTGCTCATGCCACTACACTCCAGCCGGGGCAACGGATCAAAATTCTGTCTCAAAAGAAAAGATAAGAAAAGAAAACCAGAGGATCTTGCATCAGTCAGCTACTGCCACGAAACAAACAACCACAAAACCTCGGTGACATACCACAGGAAGCACTGGTTTCTCCAGTGTTTGCAGGCTGGCTGATCTTGGTAGGCTTCAGCCAGGCTGCCCTGCTTCAAGCTGCAATTCTGACAGCTTAGCACCAGATGCAAGGTGGGCTCCAGTCTGCCCATCTGTGTCCATTCTGGGTGGGCCCCAGGCCAAAGGAACACCAGCCCTTCTCACAGCAATAGCAGAGGCATGAGAGGACAAGTAGAAACAGGCAATCCCTCCACAAGCCTGGAGACAGAACTGGTCCACAGTCATTTCTGCTCACTCTTGATTGGCCAAAGCAGGTCACATGACCAAGGTTAAAGTCAAAGATCAGAGTGAAACTGCTGGGTCTCAGGCATAAGGCATGAATACAAGGATATGAAGTGTTGTCGATTTTTTCTTTTTTTTTTTCTTTTTTTGTAGAGATGCGGCCTCGCTATGTTACCCAGACTGGTCTCAAATTCCTGGTCTCGATCTTCCTGCCTTGGCCTCCCAAAATGCTGGAATTATAGGCATTAGCCAGCACACCAGTCTGGGATGAAGTTTTAGTGTCAATAAATCAATTTACCATGAGGTGAGGGCAGAAAAAATGACTGAGAACATGAGACTAAAGGAGTCAGAGAAGAGAGAGCAGGGGTTAGGCCTTGCAAGGCCTTCCAGACCTATTAATTGTTGGTCCTTTCCTTAAGAGCAAAGGGAAACTACTGAAGATATATAATGTAGTGATAAAGAATGATCCAATTTGCATTCTAAAATAATCCTCTGGGTCAGGCATGGTGACCCAGACCTGTAATCCCAGCACTTTGGGAGGATAAGACGGGTGGATCACTTGAGGACAGGAGTTTGAGACCAGCGTGGCCAACATGGAGAAACGCCGTCTCTACTAAAAATACACAGACACACACAGAAATTCGCTGGGTATGGTGGCATGCGCCTTGTAGTCCCAGCTACTTGAAAGGCTGAGACAGCAGAATTGCAGTGAGCTGAGATTGCACCACTGCACTCCAGCCTAGGAGACAGAGCAAGACTCTGCTAAAAATATAAAAATAAAATAAAATGATTCTCTGGCTGATGCTATAGGGAACAGATTAGAGAAGGACAAAAATAACAAAAATTCCATATTTCTATAACTTCCAGTTCTACATGTGTTTGAATGTGTGTGAGTATATATTTATGCTTCCACAGGAACACGCCCAGATCTTCCTCGGAGAATGTAGCACCCTGGGATTTATCTTTTCACACATCTGAAGAGCAGCTAATCTGTACATCACCTAGAACAATAACAATTCTATTGCTTAATCTTGCAAACTCCCCACAATGCACACCTTCCCAGCACAGGGTGCAGGAAATTTCCCATTCATTTTATACATGTCAATTAATTTCACTCCCAAAAGGTGTTTCCCTTATTGTCGTAATTACCATAATAGCAACAACCAGCTCCAAAATTCTGTGCTGTAAAATTTGCCAAGGATTTTATCCAAAGGCCCCAGAAAATAGAGCAGGAAGCTCCAGCCCCATTTGATAGATAGCATAGGTTGGAGAAGTTGTCTGGCTGGCTTTGCTCACCGTATCTGGGCTATAGGAGTCTGAAGCCAGACATTTTCACTCAAAACCCGTAAGTCGCTTTTCTGCCAGCTTGCTTGTCTGACTTGATCGTGAAATTCCAATCAATAAACCCAGCTGATGCTGTTTTTCTAGAACCCTTTGGCCAGTGGGAGCCGTGATTACCCTAAGAGATAGGTTCAGATATGAGTCTACAATGAAGTCCCTCACTTCTCAATCTCAGGTTCTGAGAACACCACCAAACCTCCTTCACTTGCAAACATTCCTGACAGTCCCTGGCTTCCCTCAGTCAAGGGAAACATCCATCTTAAGAGTAACCAGCCAGAAAAACCTGTTTGCCAGCAAAAGTGCACCATTTTCCACAAAGACAGAGAAGGACAGAGGCTGTGTGATTTGAACAGCTACCAGCCTAAGAAGCAAGGAATACAATCTGACCTTTCTTCTACCACCATGAAACCGCACCTCAGGCTCCAGTTTTGCACCTGACCATCACGGGATAGAAACATTGCGGAGGGAGGGTGGGGATGATGTATTGAAAAACAAGGTGGTGGCCGGGTGCGGTGGCTCCAGCCTGTAATCCCAGCACTTCGGAAGGCGGGCGGATCACTTGAGGTCGGGAGTTTGAGAACAGCCTGACCAACATGGAGAAACCCCATCTCTACTAAAAATACAAAATTAGCCAGGCGTGGTGGTGCATGCCTGTAATTCCAGCTACTTGGGAGGCTGAGGCAGTTGCAATCCTCCTCGCTTGAACCCGGGAGGCGGAGATTGCAGTGAGCCGAGATCATGCCATTGCACTCTAGCCTGGGCAAGAAGAGAAAAAAAAAAAAAAAAAAAAAAAAAAAAAAAAAAAAAAAAAAAAAAAAAAAAAAAAAAAAAAAAAAAAAAAAAAAAGGCAGCAGAGCAGGACTGCAGGTTTGCAAGATTGGAGTGAAAACTCCAGCTGCTTCTCTCCTGTCAGCCTTTTTGAATGAAAGGAGATTTACTGCTAGCATCCACTGACAGCCTTTTACAGCCATTGCAAATGGATTTGAGACAGCAGAGTAGTGGGCTGAACTGACCACGGAGGGACCCCAGAAGGCTCATTTTAAGACCTATCCGACATCATGGGTGCAATAAAGTGGCACTCCTTGCCAGAGAAGAGGAAGAAGGATTCAGTTGGAACCTTCGGAGGCCAATGCTGTTAAACACGTGGCCAAATTGCTGAGGGTTTCAGGATGTAAATGGTTTTCAGTATCACTTGCTCAGCCTGGCACTTTCAGTCCATTTAGCAAGATCTACCTGCAGTGTAGGCAAAAGTCTTGAGGTCCAGTTGATGAGGTATTGCATGTATTATTGATAAAGCTGCAGGGGAAAAATAGCTTGTGTCCGGGTAACACCTGGACGATGTTATCATTTATCTAGCAGATAGTTGTGATTTACCTATAGCTGCTATGTACGCCCCCGTCCCTTGGAATGCTCATTTGGTCTTAGTCTCTTTTTCTTTTTTACAGGGTCTCACTCTGTCACCCAGGCGGGAGTACAGTGGAGCGTTCATGGCTCACTGCAGGCGGGACCTCCTGGGCTCAAGCAATCCTCCTGACTCCACCTCCCAAGTAGCTGGGACTACAGGCGCACACCACCTTGCCTGGCCAATTTTTTTTAATTTTTTGTAGAGATGGGGCCTTGCCATGTTGCCCAGGCTGGTCTCGAACTCCTAGCCTTAAGCAATCCTCTCAACTCGGCCCCCCAAAGTGCTGGGAATGCAGATGTGAGCCATCACACCAGCTTTTTTTTTTTTTTTAAATAAAGGTGATTCTTTAAGCGTAGAATTAAATGTGAACTATTAATATTAAAAGATATTCCGAGTAAATACATTCAGAATAACAAAAGGAATCCTTTTTTAAAAAAGAATATGTTCTCTCGCATTAATATATATATTTCTTATTTATTTTTTAATATTTTTTTTAAAGACAGGGTCTTGCTATGTTGCCCAGCTTAGTCTTGAACTCCTGGGCTCAAGTGATCCTCTCCCGTCCGCCTCCCAGAGTGCTGGGATTACAGGCATGAGCCACTGCACTTGGCCAAAAAATACATATTTAAAGAAATAAAAGAAAGAGGTGTATTTCCTCTGGTTGTTCCCCACCTCCTCAGGGTTTGTCCCCACCCCACATTCCCCTGGAGGCCTGGTCAAAGGCAAGCTGAGCTGATCCCAGTGGAATTGGGGAGCGGGAGATTTGCCTCGCAGGGAACCCAAAATTGAGCAGCTGCACTGGCTTCTTGCGTGGTGTGGCGTGTACGGGTTTCTTCTCTTTCCCCTCTATAAACCAGTGATTAATGCTTTGCAAAGAAGCACAGACACACCTCCCCCGCAGCAAGAAAGCCCCTGCCAGATTACCCAGACTTAATTCTGCTGTTAACACCCCTCAGGCGGAGGGGAGAAAAGTAAATCCCCTCCTTCACCAAGCCGGCCTGCGGGCAATGTGGTTTGTTTAAAGTCTCTTGGCTGAGCCACTGACCTGCCTCCCGTGTGCTCTGAGGGAGCGAGCACTTCAAAATGAAAAATGAAAACATCACCCCTTCCCTGAAGCAGTTTCCGGTTTGTAAATATCATTGCCTAGGATCCCCTACATTGATGGAGGCTTTGGCAGGAGAGCCTTCCTTTCCTTCTCTCGGAATTGGTGAATAGTTGGGAGATCAGAGAGATGAACACTTTCCACGGAGTTTCAGAGGCTCCCTTTTCCTTTGTTTTGAAAGTAGAGTTCTGACTGGTCTGGAGATTTAGAAAACGCCTGATGAGGTTGTTCCCCCCTACCCCCAGATTGCTCATGAGTAGACCACTGGGTGCAAGAACAACTCCTATGCACATTTATTTTTAAATATTATCCTTTGGAATTTCCATCTCAGTGAAGTTTAATTCATATGCCATCTCCACAGAAGACATACATAACTTAGAAATGCAGATATATACAGATATTGGATAATATCTGCTCAAACCTTAGTTATGAATTATGTGATGTCTTTTTGGGGCCAGCTGAATGTGGTGGCTTACGCCTGTAATCCCAGCACTTTGAGAGGCCGAGGTGGGCGGATTACCTGAGGTCAGGAGTTCGAGACTGGCCTGACCAACATGGAGAAACCCCATCTCTACTTAAAAAAAAAATAAAGAGAGAGATACAAAATTAGCTGGGCGTGGTGGCACATGCCTGTAATCCCAGCTCCTGGGGAGGCTGAGGTAGGAGCATCACTTGAACCTAGGAGGCATAGGTTGTGGTGAGCCAAGATCATTGCACTCCTGCCTGGGCAACAAGAGCCAAACTCCGTCTCCAAAAAAAAAAAAAATTGGGGGTCAGGCTGAGTCTCAATATGTCGCCCAGGCTGAAGTGCAGCGGCATGATCTTGGCTCATTGCAACCTCCACCTTCCTGGTTCAAGTGATTCTTGTGCCTCAGCCTCTCAGGTAGGGATTATAGGCATGTGCTACCATCCCTGGTTGATTTTTTGGAATTTTTTTTTTCCTTTTTCTTTTTTTTTAAAAGATAGGGTTTCACCATGATGGCCAGGTTGGTTTTGAACTCCTGACCTCAGGTGATCCACCCACCTCGGCCTCCCAAAGTGCTAGGATTACAGGCATGAACCACCACACCCGGCTCATTTTTTTGTATTTTTAGTAGAGGTGGAATTTCGCCATGTTGCCCAGGCTGCTCTTGAACTCCTGGGCGCAAGTGATCCGCTCCCAAAGTGCTGGGATTACAGGTGTGAGCCACTGCGCCTGGCTGATTTTATAAAAAGGAAAATAATGGAGACAATCAGGGATTGTTGAATATTACACAGAGTTCATAAGATGATGTAATCATTGTCTTTTGAGGTGTGTTCAATAACACTATTGTAGTAGTGTTGTTTAAAAAAAAAAAAGTCTCCAGGTGTGGTGGCTCCCGCCTGTAATCCCAGCACTTTGGGAGGCTGAGGTGGGGGATCACGAGGTCAGGAGATCAACAACATGGTGAAACCCCGTCTCTGTTAAATATACAAAAATTAGGTGGGTGTGGTGGTGCATGCCTGTAATCCCAGCTACTCGAGAGGCTGAGGCAGGAGAATCACTCTGACCAGGGAGTTGGAGGTTGCAGTGAGCCAAGATTGTTCCACTGCACACGAGCCTGGGTGGCAGAGTGAGGATCCATCTCAAAAAAAAAAGAAAAGGAAGAAAGAAGGGAAAAACACACTGAAGTATTTACAGATGAAATAGGGTGTCTAGATTTGCATTAAAACAATCCACTGGGAGTATACATGAAATAAAATTGGCCATAAGTTGATAATCACTGAACCTGGATGGTGGGTATATGGGAATTTATTCCATCAGTCTCTCTACTTTTTCTTGTTGAAAATGTTGCACTGAAAAAACAGTGAGGAGCTCACCAGCACAGGCTCTGACAATCAGCAGACATTCCACCCCTATTCTGAGAAGCACACTGAGAAGGAACAAAAAAATCTAGTATTTATCAGGCACTGGCTCTGTGCGGATCACTGGAACAAGTTCTTTCTCATTAATGATCTCTTCTTTCATTTTCAGCAATTGTGAAAAGTTGATTTGATTAATCCCATTTTATTTTATCTTTTTTTTTTTTTTTCTTTTTTGGAGACAGGGTCTCATTCTGTTTCCCAGGCTGGTCTACAGCAGCAGCATCATAGCTCACTGCAGCTTCAACCACCTGTACTCAAGTGACCCCCTGCCTCAGTTTCCCGAGTAGCTGTGACTATAGGTGCACGCCACCACACTCAACTAATGGTGTTTAGTTTTGTTTTGTTTTGTTTTGTTTTTCAGAGATGAGTTCCCACTGTGTTGGCCAGGCTGGTCTTAAACTCCTGTGGTTAGCCCCATTTTATAGATAGGCAAACTGAGATCTGGAAGGCCAAAGTGACTTGCCATATGTTACCAGGACAAGAAAGGCAGAGCGGGGCAAACTCTGAGCTAAGACACTTAGCCATTATTTGTTTTTTCTTTGTGACCTTAGACAATTACTTTTCCGGTCTGAGTGTCAGTTTCTCTAAGTGTAAGACTTAGCTAAAAGGCTTACTTCCTCTTAGCTCTTCTTCTACTCTCCATTACCTTTCTTTTTTTCTTTTTTTTTTTTTTTTTTTTTTTTTCCCAGGAACGTGTCAGGGGCAGATTGGCGCAGAAGAAAGAGAAGTTGAGTCCCAAGTTCTAATTCTAGTTCTGCCTTGTGCTACTTGAGTGACTTCAGGCAAGTCACCTAACCTCGCTGAGCCTCACCTTCCCCAACAGTAGAATGGGAAAGAAAATAGTGACTAGTCCTGGCAAGATGGCTCAGTCTGTAATCCCAGCACTTTGGGAGGCCCAGGCAGGTAGATCGCTTGAGCCCGGAAGTTTGAGACCAGACTGAGCAACATGGTGAAAACCTATCTCTACAAAAATACAAAAAATTAGTTGGGGGTGGTGGTGAGCACCTGTAATCCCAGCTACTCGGGAGGCTGAGGCATGAGAATCACTTGAACCGGGTGGTGGAGGTTGCAGTGAACTGAGATCGCACCACTGCACTCCAGCCTGGGTGACAGAGTAAAACTCTGTCTCAAAAAAAAAAAAAAAAAAAAAAAAAAAAAAAAAAAAAAAAAAAAAAAAAAAAAAAAAAAAAAAAAAGGAAAAAAGACAATGGATAGAAAGAGCCTGATTCAGAGTCTAGTATAGAGGAAGTGTTCAAGTAAAGGTGGGTCTCTTGTACCTATCCCCTCTCATGCTCCCCCTATAGCCCCCAGCGTTCCTCATCTCCCTCAGCATTTGGCTTCTTCACCTTCTCAGTAAGACTGTCTGTGACCACCCTTTAAAATTAAGCCCTGCCATCCCCTATGCCTGAACTGCCTTCCCTGCCTTATTTTTTTCAGTGTTACTTCCCATAATCAAACATGTATTTTACCTGTTTTTGTTTATGATCATTCTCTCCCCAACCAGAATGTCCTTGGGGACAACAGTTTTTTGTGTGTTTTTGTTTTTAGTTTCTTGGTTTTTGTTTTTGTTTTTTTGAGTCAGGGTCTCACACTGTCACCCAGGTTGGAGTGCAGTAGTGTGATCTCGGCTTACCATAACCTCCACCTCCCAGGCTCAAGAAACCTTTCCACCACAGCTTCCAGAGTAGCTGGGACCACAGGCGTGTACCACCATGCTCGGCTAATTTTTTGTCTTTTTGGTAGAGACAGGGTTTTGCCATCTTGCCCAGGCTGGTCTCAAACTCCTGAGCTCCAAGTGATCCTCCCGCCTCAGCCTCCCAAAGTGCTGGGATTACTGGCTGAGTCATCACGCCCGTCAGGCCTAATAGTTTTTAATGTGCCTAATTCATTGCTGCATCCTGAGCCCCAGACACATACTAGGCCCTTGGTAAACATTTGTGGAATGGATGAATGAGTTAATGAATGAATGAATGAGTATCAAACCTAGTATTGGTACCTATAGATAAAGCAAGCAAAGAGCTTGGCATGGGTCTTGCAGAGTGCAGCTGATCCACAAATGCTTTTGTTCTCATTTTGCTGGGACCCCAGAATCCACTGAGATTATCCTGTTCAACTCTAAGCCACGTTTGATTTACTTAGGAGTGTTCTGAATTTCCTGCTTTCTTATTTCTATCACTTAAATCAACCTTCAAATGTCTGTCCCAGTGGCTCAGAGTTCTTGAAGCTGTGTTTCACCAAGGAAAGTGAGTGCCACTGTCCTGGGGCCATTTGCAACTTCCCTTCCATGAGTAGAGGTGTTTCACTCAGCTTAAAGGCGAAGAATGCTTCAATTCCTGATGTATCTTTGTGAAGGGATTACTTGGTGCTAAGGTAGGACTTGTCTACAGATCCTTTGGGGCAAAAAAGCTGCAAAGGTGTTTACAGGGTGATGCTGGGGGAAAGGGGGAGGAAGGGATTATTTCTCTAGGTGAAAAACTGAGGTTTCAGAGGCGCCAGAGCAGCCCAGAACTTCACCCCAGAGGTAGAGTGTGGGTCTAATAGAAGTACTAATAGACACTTTTAGGAGAAACTGACCTCCCCAAGCTCTGTCTCTGAGCCAAAGTCAGCCTAAGCCAGACCCTGATCTTTCCTGGCCTCCTGGGAAATATTCCTTGAAAAGTTGTTTAGAAAATGGCTTTGCTTTTCTTTTCCTTTTTTTTTTTTTTTAGAGATGGACTCTTGCTCTGTTGCGCAGGCTGGAGTGTAGTGGTGTGATCTTGGCTCACTACAACCTCTCCGTCCTGAGTTGAAGCAATTTTCCTGCTTCAGCCTCCCGAGTAGCTGGGATCACAGGCGCTCACCACCATGCCTGGCTAATTTTTGTATTTTTAATAGAGACAGGGTTTCACCATGTTGGCCAGGCTGGTCTTGAACTCCTGACCTTGTGATCTACCCACCTCGGCCTCCCAAAGTGCTGGGTTTACTGGTGTAAGCCACTGTGCCCAGCGAGAATGGCTTTTCTATTCTACAAAACCTCTTTGCCTTGGCTCTCAGTGCAAGCACATTGCCCCAGCTTTCAAAACTGTGCCTATTTCTCATGAGAATCCTCCTCTGTCCCTATAAGGACCAAGAGACCAATTAGTTCCTTAACAATTCAGGGGTTCATACCCGGTATTTTCCAATAGACATTTAAGGGGATGTGGGAGCCCATGGACAGAATTAATGGATCTGTGAACCTGAATGGAAAAAAAATCACATTTTTATTATCACTAAACTTGCAGTAAAATTAGTATTTCCTTCTATTATAAATGTAGACAACAAACCACAGTGGGGGAGTAGCAGTGGCTATGACTTGGTTACTCAGGTGTTAGGCTGGAGGCAGTGGCTCATGCCTGTAATCTCAGTACTTTGGGAGGCCAAGGTGGGCAGATCAATTGAGGTCAGGAGTTAGAGATCAGCTTGGCCAACATGGCAAAATTCCGTCTCTCCTAAAAATACAAAAATTAGCTGGGCGTGGTGGCCCATGTTTGTAATCTCAGCTACTTAGGAGGCTGAGGCAGGAGAATCGCCTGAACCCTGGGGGATGGAGGTTGCAGTAGACTGAGATCACGCCACTGCACACCAGCCTGAGCAACAGAGTGAGACTTCATTTCAAAAAAAAAGGAATCTCAGGTGTTTGCATATTACATTATAGGTGTGACTGAGATCCTAAAATGTTGTTCTGTTCATCCCAACTTCAAAAGTACAATATTAGAGCAGAGTGCCATGGCTCACGCCTATAATCCCAGCACTTTGGAGGGCCAAGGCAGGAGAATTGCTTGAGCTCAGGAGGTTGAGACCACCCTGGGCAACATAGTGAGAACCCCATCTCAAAAAAAAACAATAATAAGGCCAGGCGAGGTGGCTCATGCCTGTAATCCCAGCACTTTGGGAGGCTGAGGTGGACAGACTGAAGTCGGGAGTTCAAGACCAACCTGGCCAATATGGTGAAGCCCCATCTCTAGTAATAACACAAAAATTAGCCAGCTGTGGTGGTGTGCGCCTTTAATCCCAGCTACTTGGGAGGCTGAGGCAGGGGGAATTGCTTGAACCCAGGAGGTGGAGGTTGCAGTGAGCAGAGATCACACCACTGCATTCCAGCCTGGGCAACAGAGCGAGGCTCTGTCTCAAAATAATAATAATAAAATAAAATGTCAATGTAGTATATATTACAGTTCCTGCCCCTACCCCTTGCCCTCTTCTACCAGTAAGACAATGGGGACCCGGATACTTGCTCAGTGCCTGTTAATTCCCAGGGAAAGTGCCAGGCTTTCCTTGTGGCTTCTCTGGCAGCTGGTGGCCTGCAATCTGCCCCCTCTCAGTTCTCCTAAACCTCTGTGGGGCCTGGGCTAGAAAGTCAGGGACTCCAAGTTCCCAGCGTGGGTGTCAAACATCCCTCCTGAGTGCTCTGGCTCCAGGGTCCCCCGTGCTGAAGGGCCCAGCTGAGTGGGGCTTTCATCAGCCTCTGAGAGGTGGCAACAAGTTTCAGGGCAGGGTGCCTGCTGCTCGCTGCCCCCACTTTTGCAGACCAGACAGAGTGCTGGGAGGACTGGGAGCAAGATTCCAGAGGCATCTGGAAGTTATCAGTAACTCAACTGTCTGGCCAGCGGGGTGGGGTGAGGCCAGTGGCAGGGGGCAGAAACTGGCTGGAGGGTAGTGAGGAATCCCACACAGATTCCTGGGGCCAGACCCAGCTCCTGGGGGGAGGGGGTGGTGATGAGCTGGCTGCAAACCCCCCACCCTGCCCAGCCCTCCTTGGGCGGCAGCACCAAAGGCATCTGAAAGTCAATGATGATATTTGTCCGAGAGAGGAAACAGACAGGGAGGAGCGGGTGGGCAGAGCGGGGAGAAGCAGCCAGCCTACTCCACTGGGCAGCCCTTGAAGACCACGGCAGGGAAGGCGGGGCTGGGCAAAGCTCACCCTCTGGTCCACTTGAAGATTCCTGCTTCAAAACTAACCCTGATGACTTCCAGACAAGTCGGCACCAAGGGTCATTTCTGGAGGCTGTAAGTGTTGTCCGATAGCAGCTGTAGGGACAGGTGTAAATCAGCCTGAGCATTCCTCCCCTTGACCCCTCCCAGCTTTCTGTACCTGAAGCAGGTTCCATTTATCACTGCAAGCCAGCTCAGGAGGTCTACACACACACACACACACACACACACACACACACACACATATGCAGGCATGTGCCCTATGCCCCCTCCCTTTTTTTGGAGCTCCTTTAAAGCAAATTCTATCAGCTGTTTGTTAAAGCGAAGCAAACAAGACTTCCCAACCAACAAAAAAAGGAACAGAAATCCTTTTATTTGCTACCTTTTAAAATGCCTTTCTTGGAAGACTGGGAGGCAAGTAAGGGAGGAGGTAGAGAGAGGGAAGATGAGCTGCGGTTTATCTGAATTGGTTGGAGTGACGAGTTGGGAGCCTGCAGGGGGTCAGGGTGGGGGTGCGGACACGGACTTCACCTTCACCAGGCTACACTCAAATCTTCCTCCTCATCATCCACCAGCCTCCTGTGGTTCAACAAAGTTCCGTTTTCCCAAGAGGCTGGGAAGGAGGCTGCCCTCCACCATCCCCTCCCTCTCCCTTGCCAGCGGGAATGTCTAGGAAATTCTGCAGCCTCTCTTTATCAGGCGAAATCCACTCTGGGAATGGGGAGGACTCTGGGGGAACCCCATTTCCTCTTCTTAGCCAAGTAGTCTCTACCAACTAGAACTTTCTACTGGGTTTGAGTGGCGGGTGCCATTGGAGTGGGGAAAGAGGCTTCTCTGCGAAGCCAATGACAAAGAGAAATGCAATGTCTTTTCCCTCAAGCTCCCCAGCCACACACTCTCCCCCATCCTCTACCACAAAGGCCCTGCTGGGGGCCCCTGGAAACCCTTAATGAATGAGAACCTCTCTCCTAGGTTGCTAGTAACTGAAGCTTTAGACGGTTTTGAAAACCATATTCCCCCAGGGCGGCAGGCTACTCGGGAATCAGTTGGTGTGAGAAGCTCAATCATGATTTTAATGGAGCCATTTCTACCGCACTAGATAATCTCATACATATGAGAAGTCGTACATCTCGAGGGCGGCCCGGCTCAGGGGCTGTCCACTTCCCCACCACCTTTCTTATGTTTCCTTGCAGCTGCTCCTTTCCACGTGCTTTCCTTAGTCCCCAATTTCCCCACTTTCTTTGCCTCCAGGTGCTTCTCCTTTTCTTTGTCTCGCCTCTCATCTCCCTCTCTCCTCCTCCCCGCCCCCCGCTCGCACCTCGCCCCTGCACCTGCTTCTAGCTCTCTACGTTTCTTAATCATTGCCCTTTCACCCCACCCCTACCCCACTCTGCCTGATCCATCTCTCTGTCATTGTCTCTCCGTCTCTCCCCTTCACCTCTTCTCCTCTCCGAGCCTGTCCTGTTCTCTCTGGGTGTATAAGAATCTCTTCATCTTCCATGCCTGTCTGTCTTCTTCCCTTGTTTTTCCTTCTTCCACCCTCCCCAAATACCCTCTCTCACTTTCTCTCACTCTCCCTCCTCAACTCTTCTGTCTTCCCCCACGTCCATCTTTCTCAACTCCTTCTGGTCATCTCACCCTCCCGCCAGGCGCTCAAACTGGGGAACTGGGAACAGCCTCAGCTCCTGACTCAGTGGATCTGCAATGCCCCAGAGAACTGGGAAGGGGGACAGTTGGCTTCTGCTACTGGCCTGGAGTTTTGCAATTGTCACCCGGCCCTGGGAGTGTGGACCTCAGCCCCACATAGCTGCTGTGAGAGCCGGGAGGTCTCCGGAAGTCAGAAATACTCTCTGGTCCTGTTCACATGCAGCCCCTGCTCCTTTTCAGAGATCATTGCTGCAGGGACTTCACCCAGGATGCTCTAAACACCCACTCATGTTCTTTTATTCTCTACGAGTTCTTATTTCTCATTAAGTCTGAGAACTTTTTATCCTCCACCTCAGGAGATGAAGAAGACCTGAGGCAGAGAGAGGATGGTGGATAAGGCAGGGGATTCTATTTAAAATTAGGACACCAGGGTCTCAGAGCCCAGGGGACTCTTAACTCCGGTGCAAGGAGAGGAAGGGAGCACTTTATCTCTGGGATCCGTCACAGTTTTGAGATCCTGGGATTCAGGAGCTAACCCTTCAGTGGGACGCTTAATGGAGGATCTCACTTTAGTATCAACTTGGGGAGAAGACAAGTAATGGGGTTTCAGGCTGAGATGGGAATAGCACTGGGCAAGAGAGAGTAAGAATAATAATCACAGAGAGAAGGCATCATATATGCCAGGTAGTCTTCTAAGAGTGTAGTGTATGTATATACATACATTATATATATGTATAAACTCTCCGTGCTTCAGTAAATATATATTTACCTATTTACCATTATATATATTTACCATGGTATATGTGTGTGTGTATATATAGATACACACACACACACACACACACACACATATACACACTGCAGCACAGAGTTTAGCAAGTCCAAACAGCTAATGATTCATGGCCACTCATCGTGTGCCAGGGGCTGGGCTGAGCGATGCATAGTCATGATTTCAGCAATGCATATTCATGATTTCACTTATTCCCTGCAATGCTTCTCTATGGGAAAACTTGAGAATCTCGTTTTTTTTTTTTTGTTTTGTTTTGTTTTGTTTTGTTTTCCGAGGCGGGGAGGGAGGCTTACAGAGGTAAATGGAGGGATACAAAGTTCCAGGACGCCACTCTGCCATCTCCCAAATTCCAAATGCTCAGAAGGAGGTCGGCTAACACTTCCTTGGAAGCCGCTGACTGGGTCTACAAATGCCAACAGCTATCACAGTGGACCAAGCACACCCACAAGGGACCAGCTCTGCACACACCTGAGTGTGCACCTGCTGGCTGGAACCTGGCTTGTCTTCGCCTACACAAGCAGCCTGGCACGCCTGCGTGGCAGAGTCCCTCCAAGCTGTAGGTCCCACTTAGGGGATACCCGTGGAAGTGGGTGGGCTCCATTCCTAGTGTGAAAATAAGACATTCCCAGTGTTTCGTCTCCTCCTCTGCGCATGAACGTGAGTAAACATCTACGGAGTGGGATGAGTTGGAAAGCTGGTGGCTCTTGGCATCAGGCAGGAGTTCTTCCAGTCTTGACCCCACCCCCACCCCCGTCCTGATAATACAGGAACTGCAGTCCTGCCACCAACCAACCCATTCGCCGACCTCCCTCGAAGCCATCTCACCCGTCCCTTCTATGATCTAAAAGAAGCAGGGAAACTGAGGCTCAAATTAGATGGCTGTAAGCTCTTGCGGAAAGCTCGCCAGGCTCTTGCGTGCGAGCCAGAGCACGGGATGTGTCGAGCGGAAACCACAGTCCCGGGCCTCCTGCGAGCGGCGGGAAGCGAAGCCAAGCGCGGCGCAGGCACCTCCGGGCCCTGAACGAAACCAGTTGGTCAAGCGGCCAAAGGAAAAAGAAAATTAAAGCGCGGCTTGGGTCGTTGAAGTCGCTACTTGGACCTCAAGGGTGCGTGCGGCACGGGGATCGAAAGTGAGTCTACAGG
Source organism: Cebus imitator (assembly GCF_001604975.1). Taxonomy (NCBI): domain Eukaryota; kingdom Metazoa; phylum Chordata; class Mammalia; order Primates; family Cebidae; genus Cebus; species Cebus imitator. The sequence goes on along the minus strand of NW_016107374.1, from coordinate 3,531,293 downwards.
GCAGGGAGGGAGCGGAGTCAGATCGGGTTTGCTTCTGCAGCTCGGATCCTGTTCCCTGCAGATGTCTACGCAGATCCAAGCCACGAGGCGTGGGGCAGTGGCGCGGATAACTGGAAGAGGGGGAGATTCTGATCTCAACTTTCAAATCTGAATTCCAGGCGCATTCTAGGAAAAAGAGATGGAAGGGAGAAAGAGACAAAAGCAGAGACTGAGATGGAGAGACAGACGCGAGATACTAGGAGAACCAAGATTCAGGCCTTAGCGCCAAGCTGAAAGGGGTGAGGCGGTTCCAGCGACCCTCGCCCTGTCTGTAAACATTTGGGGCCAGGCCAGGCCAGGCGGAAGTGTGATTTCCTAAGGCCGTCTCGGTGTCAAGATCCGGGCACCGGGAACCCAATGTCCACTTAGAGGGTAGAACCCTCGTCCTTGCCTCCCCTTTACTGTGTGACTCCAGGAAAGTGTCTCTACTTCTCTGAGCATTTTCCGGGAAGGGCAGCCAGCACGTGGAGCAAAAAGACCTTGTAATATGGCCAGGCGCGGTGGCTCACACCTGTAATCCCAGCAATTTGGGAAGCTGATGCCAGCAGATCACCTGAGGTCAGGAGTCCCAGCTACTCGGGAGGCTGAGGCAGGATAATTGCTTGAAACTGGGAGGCAGAGGTTGCAGGGAGCAGAGATGGTGCCACTGCACTCCAGCCTGGGCAACAGAGTGAGACTTGGTCTTTAAAAAAAATAAAGGCCTTGAAATAACTGGGTTTAAGACTTGTTCCTCCCATCCCTTCCCCAACAGAGCTGCTTCTGATGAAAACACCCGGTCACCTGGATCTTAGCTGAGGTGAGGTGCTTGAGGAGAAATGTAAGATGAGAACACAGTGGGTACTCAATAATTG
>NW_016107374.1:3497454-3530224 GCF_001604975.1 Cebus imitator | reverse complement strand
CAGCCTCCTGAGTAGCTGGGATTACAGGCACGTGCCACCATGCCCAGCTGACTTTTTGTATTTTTAGTAGAGACGGGGTTTCACCATGTTGACCAGGATAGTCTCGATCTCTTGACCTCGTGATCCACCCGCCTCGGCCTCCCAAAGTGCTGGGATTACAGGCTTGAGCCACCGCACCTGGTCTGCCTTAATTCTAAGTCTCTGTGGCTTGAGGACACAGGTCGCCCATTACCAAAGCCCTGAGTGATCTCAGAGGGTTCTAACCACCTTGGGGAGGGCGAATCCAAGGTGACCCAAGAATGAAAATTCTATCCAGCCACACACCTCAGGCTTCTGGGCTCTGAAGCCAGCGCTCATTTCCATCCTGTCCACCTAAGTCAAGGATTCCTGACATCCCGAAACCATCCAGCACCAGATGCTACCAGGCTGAAGTTGGGGCTTTAGGGAGAGCGACCTCAGGGAGAAGAGTTTGGAGAGAGCTATTGCAGGGGTGAGGGGAGGAGCGCCTGCAGGTGGGAAACGTGGAGGAAATTCAGGAGAGAACCAGGGAAGGGGTAGGGGGACAGTGATGGTGAAGACTAGGGGAAAAAAGAGAGAAGTTAGGAGAAAGAGAGGGAGAAGGAGAGAGGCCAGAGGGAAAGAGGAGAGAGAAAAGGAGAGCAAGAGAAAGGGAGGGAGATGTGGAGAGAGAGGGAGAAAGGAAGGGAAGAGAGAAAGGGAGGGAAGGGGAAAGGGAGGGGAAGAGAGGGAAAGGGAGAGAGAGGAGGGAAAGGAAGGAGGGAAAGGAGGAGGGGAGAGGGGGAGAAGTGGAGCGGAGGAGAGGAGAAAGGAAACAGGACTGATCTAGAGCCCGAGAGAGTGCGTGGGTCGGCTCTGCAGCGCAGAGCGCCGGGCGAAGGACAGAAGAGGCGTGTAAGCTGTGTTCCCTGCTGCGCCCCACCCGGCCCAAGGGGACATCCCCACGGACCATTTTGGTTTTCACAAAACTCGCGCCCCAGGAGCCTTTCCCAGGCCGCAGGGGCTTGATTCATTTCTTGACTAATTAACTGGAAGCAGCGTCGCCCCTTCTTTCAGGGCCCAATTAATTCGCCACGGGCGGTGGGGCGGGGGCTGTGCTGCGGAGGCGCCCGCCTGGAGCCCCTTTGTGAAGGGCTGTCTGGACCGTATTGATTCTAGACACACACGCGCGCGCACGCGTAAACACACACACTCTCTCTCTCTCTCTCTCTCTCTCTTCCTCCTCGTTCCTTCTTACTGAAAACAGAGGGGGCGGTAAAGATCTGGATTTCCAGAGTTTAAGGTTTTCTCAGGCTCGCACTCCCCATCCACCAATTGCATTTGCTTCCAGAAGGGAGGCACCAAAGAATACAGGCAGCTTTCTAATCCGCGCAGAAAAGGGTTAAATGGAATTTTTCTTCCTAAATGGCAAAAGTATAAAGAAAACAGATCGTTCCTGTGTACCTACTGTGTTCCTGAGTCCGACTTCTACCACTTTGTTGTTAAAAGTCAGACTCGAGTGAGACAAGCCCCAGGGTGAATTCCAGCTCCCCAAAACACTGGCTGTGCGACTTCGGGCAAGGCTCTGTCTCTTTCTCTGCGTGTCTCTGTTTCCTCGTCTGGAAAAGTGGAGATCACTTGAGAAGGCGCCTGCCCCACTAGATTGTTGTAGTTGACGAGCTGATGTGTGGGGGAACTCTTAGAACATTATCATCTTCCTGAGTATGTCACAAATGTACTCGCCAATAAATCGTATTTTGTATGAAACCCATTTCACAGGCAAGGCACCGGGAGCTAAGGAGAGTGGCCCGCTGAGCAATGACCCGAGCCTCTGATTCCAAGGCCAAGAAGTTCAAGAAGGAAATCTACTAGGGAGCTCCGAAGAATTCACCACTCAGTGATATGGGCTACACCAGCTGGATGGAAGTGGGGGCCCGCTCTCTGGGCCGGTGCACCCCTAGGCTCACCTGGGTGGGACTTGAGGCTTCTTCCCGCCCGCCCACCGCCATCCTCCGTCCAGTTCAGTAATGACTGCGAGGAGGGAGAAACCCTAAATCCTGAAACATTTTGAGTGGAACCCAACGTGCCAGAAACGGCGAGATTTTTCCGTTTCATCGCGGTCCGCATCGATTGTATTGACCTCCCTGTGGGCCGGCTTGTCTCCTTCATCGATCAACCGAACGAAGTCTAGGACAGAAATGTAGACCAAAGGGAGTCGCAGGTATCTTTGCAAACGTGGTGGGAAGTAACTCAGCGGCTGCTGGAAAGCAAATGGGTAACCCAAGCCGATTCCACCCCTTCCCAGGGCGTCGGGAAAAATGAGCTTCTCACCCCACTGCCTCTTATTCGATCACTAATTCATTTTTTAGTTCGATTCTGTTTTTAAACAATAAACAAAAAATAGTTTATTTTGTCAATCAGCAAGCATGTGATGAACACACTGCCTGTGCCAGAGACTGCGCTGAGCATTGGGGTACTAACCGGGGAGGGGTCTGTACTGAAGCCTAAAACGCTGGCGGCGAGGGAGGGGTTAGGGAAACCTCTTTATTGTCATTTTTTAACAAGGTGAAGGCGTCAGGACCCCCTAGTTGTCTATCCCGAAGTTTTGTTTGTGCAGAGCGGCAGTACTACCCACTTGAAGGCAAGGCGTGTGCTTGGAGTGCAAGAAACGGACAGGAGAGTCTAGAAGTTGGGGACTCTGAGCTGGGAGCTGGGATGAGCAGATCTGGAAAGTCTTTTGCGGAACAGCGGCTAGGTGTCAGCTCCGGCTTCCGCCCACGACTAGCTCCCGGGTTGACTTCTGAGAGCCAGGTCAGTGGTGCAGTCTGGGTTTCCAAGGTTCCCAGGTGCAAGAAAATCACCAGATGCATCTCTCCACAGCACGAAGAAGAGCTGGGGCTGATTGAGTTTGGCCTTTCTGCCCAGAGATGTTGAAATTAAGCTCTCTCCTGTCCCACTCTTCCTGGACCTCGATCTTCTCATCTTCGAAATGGGAATAATAATAATATATTTTTACTGGAGTGAACAAAACTCAGGACCATAAGCATGAAGCTGGAAGGGACCCGTCTTTTATTTGCCCCTGTCTCCAGACTATTGGCACCTAGAAGCGTCTCAATAAATATCTGTTCAATGACAGAGTGGAATTTTCTGTCCATTATACCAAACCTCTCTTCCCACTACCATCTTAGAATAACTCTGCATTTCACTGTCTTATTTTATATATCAGAATCCGTTTGGGGGAGCAGCTAATAAATTGAATACTGGTTCTTTAAAGGTGCACTTGGAAGTGGTTATTTGTTTTACAAATGCAAAGAGAATGCCCCTTTGAGTCTCATTCTCTCCCTTTCTTTCTTGACTTTCATTCCTGTGTTGAACGATTGTTTATTGAGCACCCAATAGTGATGAGCACTGTGATGAGAGCTGGAGAGATGAGGAACCCCATCTCTTACAAAATAGGAGACCTACATTTAGACACTCCTACCCAAACTGTGTAGCCTATTAACTTTATTTGGCCAGAGTTGATAGTCTTTTTTTCTTTGCTGCCTAGCTCTTTAACTTTTGACAAGATCATAAAGGTGAGGGCATTGCTTGGAACACAATAGGAATTCAATAAACATTGGATGAATTTATTCTTCCTAATATTGTAGCCAACAGCTCCACTCTTGGCTGGGGTCTTAATCACCTTGACAGAGAGCCTTTCAAATGACTACTGAAGCCAGTGGCACCACGGACTGAGCAGTCCCCCTAGGAGTCCTACACCCATGAGATTAGATTAGAACCCACTACTGTGGGTCCCAATTCCAGATACAATTCAGGTTGGTTCCTGAGTAAGGAGCCATTCCAATTCCTAACGAGTGGACCAGGGCTGGGCAGGCACCAGATTGGCCTTTGCACAAAAGGATGTGGGACCCTGATGTTCCTAAAACCAGATGCCCTTTGCACATCTCCACACTTGTCTGGCTGTGATCCTTTCCAGATCACTCTCCCCCAGCACACACACTTACACATTCACACTCAACACTTTTCCTGGGAAACGGGAGCTAATTAGCTCCCAGGAGCTCATTGCACTGGGAAGCCTCATCCCCACTTCCTGGCTTACATCTAACTTCTCTTGCCCCAGCTCCCACACTCGGCAGATGCCCAGGTGGTCCTCTCTTGCCCCAGCCTCCAGGAGCAGCTTCGGCCTCCTGGTGTATCTAGATCTGCCACCCCAGAGGCTCAAAACCAAGGCCTCACCCCAACCCAACCAGTTGACCAGGCCCTCTGGGGCACACAGAGGACACTGTCCACCAGCCAAGTCTCCCCCAAGCGCCATCCAGCGGAGACTGCAAAGGCACCTTCTGCAGGGATTCCTGGTGAGCCTCTCCAGAAGTGAAGAGCAAAGGTTTCCAAGTGGGAAGCGGTCCCCTCCTTTTCTACTTCCATAAAGTGAGGCACCTCTATGTCCAGCCTGGGTCCCGTACTTCCTCCTCTGCTTGAGATGGATTCAGGTTCACCTAGCGTTCAAGTACCCCCTCGTATTTATGCACAACATGTGCACTGGACTGGGAAGTTTTTAAAATAGAAAAAAAATGTTTTCATTACCACTGCCTGGAAACTTTCCTGTGGCAGCTGAGGGGTTCATCCTGGGCTGGGTGACGCTTGCAGCTCTGTGGACATGTTAAGTCCTGTATTACTAATTCTACACCTATGCCCTTATTCTGACTAGATTCAGGCTCCTTGACGCCGTGCCTTTGCATGCAATGCAGGCTGGTAAACTTCCTCCCTGAGGCCCCGTGAGTGTCAATCCCCTTGGTAATGGGTCTCCAGAGTAGCAACTTAGTGTGCACCAAATCCTAAATGCAAAGGGAGAAAAATGCCCTCCTCACGAGCCCAGAATGTTATCACTAATTTTTTGGAAGAGTGCCTGTGTACACACATATTATATCTATTATTGAATGGGTTAGTGGGAGACTAAAAACACCAACAACAGTTATGGTGTGTGTGGGGGGGTATATTCTCCAATTCGCTGGTAATTTGTAACAGACAGACTTTATTGCTCAGAGAGAAAAGGAGTAGCTGTGTAGCTGCAAAGCAAATTGAGTTCTGTCTATATCGATCAAATAGGAGCCTGTCCATGGGGTGTGATTGCAATGCAGTTTTAATATCTGTGATTTAGTGTTATATTCTGGGCTACCTGTAGCATCCATATACACACTTGTACCCACCAAGAACAGTTTAGAAACACACAGGCATATTCTTTGACATTTAAATAATGCAATGGGAGATGGGCTTAGGGTTGGACCTATGCACCACTCAGTAAGCTCTCCAAATCTTAGGAAGATCTAAACTGAAGCTCTAGAAAGGTCCGTGACTCTGTTCCCCCTAGCAAGCCAGCCTCACCTCCCCTTCAGATCCCATCGGTGGCAATCTTCTGATATCCCTACCAGAGGGAATTTCCTTTGTATTTTGCTCCTGCCTCGCCCAATCTCCCCAACTCAAAAACTTCATAATTCAACTGCAATATTTCTGTTATACAGAAGTCTGTTCCGCTCCCTTAAAAAAAAAGAAATCATATGCCGAAGTCAAAAGGTCTTTCACTGGCTCCAACAATTCTCAAATTCGAGATGAAGACATAAAATCCGTCCTGGTTATTCCCTGCGTTAATATGCGCACATAAAAGTGAATGCAATATCATATTTTAACTTGTCTAATAGAAAAATCCCAACTCTGTCACAGCGTCCTTCCTCCTCTCCCTCTTCTCAAAAATATTAGAGTCCTAGAAAGTGGGGAACGAGTGTTGGGGGGGGGTTCGGGCAATGAAATTGCTTGGAAGGAAAAAAAAATAAAACGAGGCACTATTTACACCTGCAAACTTTGGATGACTGTGTTCGGCCCCAATTGGCTTAATTGTAAATCTTTTCCGCATGGTCCCAACTCCTGGCCTGAGCGTTTGGGTTTAATAATGCACCTCGGCACCCCAGCAGGGCTAGGCTGGAAAGAGAGAATCCCCCGCTCCACCCCCATCCAGCGCAGAGGTAATTAAAGCAGCGCCCCCCACTTCTCCATCTAACCGTGCTTGAGGTACCAGACTTGTGGAGAACTCGTATTTTACCGTCTGAAGACAAGAGGAGCCTTTTCAAAAAGAAATCCTCCCCCTAAGAAGTGGAAGAAGCTTCCCCTCCCTCCCAACTCTGCGCGTTTGGCTAGCCAGGGGCGAATGGAAAACAGGGGTGTCTGCACTAGAAGCCAGAGACAGGCTCCAACTCCCCAGGCTGGTAGGGTAGGGTTGACCTGTTTATAAAACTTGCTGCTAAGAAAACATGTAAAAACACACCCCAGCAGTGGGAGAAAACGCTCCCTCCCCTCAACCCTCCCGGCTCCCCACACGAAGATTCTCCTGCCTGGCTTCGTTCTCTGTGAGCCTCTGTTATTCTCCCGAGAGCTGTCTCCTTGCAGTTGCTTTCCCACCACTTTGGGAGACAGAGAGTCCTACATCTCTCTTTCATTTTTGGTTACCCCCCGCCCCCCATGCCCCCCCGCAAGGTCTTTACAGGCCCCTCCCGATTTGTCCTTTGCAAGCGGAGGAATGGGGGAAGGTTGCAATCCACGCGGCAGAAAAAGACAAATCGGACGGAGTGGGGCGGGAGGTGGAGGTAGGTGAGCGACTTCTAACTGAATCCCTGCAATGTTGATCGTAGTTCTCAAAAGGAAAACTCCTGCGCTTCGCTGCCGCGGGTCCGCCGCGCTTTTTTCACCCCCGACCCGGGGACCCCGCCGCGCCCCGCCCCGGTAGCTGGAGAGGGAAGTCAGGTACCCAGTGCAGGGTTACCTGCGGGCGGTTCGCCGCTTCCCTAGCTTGTGGGACCTAGTCGCGACCGAGAGCTGGAGAAGGACAGCTTGTCCAGGACCTCTTTGCTCTCCTGCTGGCCAGTGCGGCGTTTGGGGCAAGATCCGAGCCCTGCCACCCCCTTCCACCCTCGGGTGCGAGTGTAACCCGAGGCCTTGAGCTGCTTCTCCGGTTCCGTGCTCAGCGAGGCCTGGATCCGCACCAAGGCGCGTCCAGCTTCCGCATTTGGAACAGGGGTAAGGGGTGGGGTGGGGGATCTAGGTGAAGCCCCCTCCCCGGGCGGAAACAAGGCCGAAAGGATCTTATGGGGCGCTCTGAGCTGTCGCTCACTCCCAGCTCCTTCCTGGGGCTCGAAGTCTTCCTTTCCCAAGCGAAAGGAGGAAAGGGAGCTGCGAGGGAAGACAGAGGGCAGGTTCCCGATCTGGGAAGGCCGGTCCTGTCCACTTGCCGGGAGGATTCTTGGTATCTGGCTCAGAGATGAAATGAATTGAGGCCTGGGCGCCGGTAAAAGCAACTATTAGGAAAGGCACTTTCACAATTCCAGACATTCCCTTTCTGTGTGTGTGTGTGTGTGTGTGTGTGTGTGTGTGTGCACTTTCCTCATTCCCCTTTCTCTAAAAATAAATAATTTTTTTTTTTTTGAAAGGAAGAAAAAAGAAACTTCTCTAGCTCTCATTATTCAAACCCCAAGCTAAAGATTTTTAGGGCCTCTGGGATCTCTCCAGCCACAACCTTCATGTAAGCCTTTATTCGGATTGGGAGAGAGAATAGTGTCTCCAGTCCGCATTGAGCAGTCCCTGAATACCTTACAAGACTTGGGACATTTTCAAATATGCAGGATTTGTTATGTATTACTTGGAGTCAGGGATGATTGGTTTGGGAAGGACACATCCCAACTCAAAATACAGTCACATTGTTGAGCCCTCTTGTTTCTTTGGCTGACACGGGAGGGTGAGGAGGCTATGTAGGGTGTCATGAAATTCAGACTGACACCCTGCAGTTACTCTTCTGCCCAGTGACCTGGGTAACCATGGTACAGCCAGTGATCACAGAAGATGGAGGGGGTAGGGGGCTGTACTCAGTTCCAAGTTCGTGTGAAGAGTTTAGCCAGAGAGTTTTCCTGGTTGCCAGACTACTGCCCAGTGGCAGGGCAGGCCTGGGGTCAGGATCCTGAATCCAGGACCTACATCATGACCTTGGCAGCAGATTTTCATGTCTTCTGTCTCCCGGCACCCCCAGTGAAGCAAGATCACCACCCTGTGTTCTAGAACCAAAACAGGATAACCGCACGGAAGGTTGGATTTTTCCCATAGGAGTGTGTTACAGCAGGAGGGATTTCATCCATTTTCAGTGCAACAGTAAAACCTGGAACCCTTCAAGTGCCCACATTCCACTAATTCCCCTGCCCACCTTGAGAAGGTAAATCCTTCCCTAAAGCCTTAAGTGCCCCCAGGACAGCTACCTCTCTAGGGGGCATCAGTAAGTATGATGTTATCATCTTCCCTCTCTCCTCACCCCAACTGGATTTCGAAGACATGAAAACATTTGCTTTTTGAACAAGGGTGTGCTGAGTGGTGTGCCAAGAAGTGGAAAGGAGGCTGCAAGAAGGAAATGGGCAGAGAGGGAGGAAAAACACACACAACGACCCTGTGCCCAGGGCCCCCTTTCATTTGCATCCTGCTTGGAAATAAATGAACCCCCAACCACCAGTGAGCTTTCTACTCTCGTCCTCTTTAATTGAAACCCAGTACGGGAAATAGTAATGGATATTGTGCTCAAATTGAGAAAACGTGTCTGGGGCTATGAGGGGAGAGTTAGTTCAGCATATTTGGAGGAGTCGATCTTTCTTTGGCCTGTCGACCTTTCTGACAGTAGCCGTCATTTAATTCGGTATGCCCTCTCGCTTACAGATCTTCCTGTGCCCTCTGCCACCTATGCTCCCACAGGGCGAAACCCCACTCCACCCCACAGCCCTGTCACCTAACAACACCACCAATGACAATGGAAAGAACGAAACAGCAGCAAACCACAGAAGTAAGTTCTCCCATTTGACTGTCACCCTTGGTCTGCACGGGAGGATTGTTCAATTTCTCCTCCATCCTCTTAAAGTATTCTGCCACTTAGTCTTTCTACCCCACAAGTAAAATTTTTGGCAAAAACCTCTTGAGAGGCCGGTCATACCCTTACCTGTCTTGAGTGAAAATCTGGAAAGAGGATGTTGAAGAAAGAAAGGTGCTGGGTGGTCAAAAGTGCCTGGGGCAAAAGTCAGCTCGGGCTGATGTCTTGGTTGTTCTGGGTCAGATAAAATGAGAGAAAAAATTCCCGGTCCCTTGTTTGTGAATTCATTTCTGCTGGACTAAGTAAGCTCCACTGCATTGTCTTTTTTTAAAAAAAAGTAATTGGGTAAAGCACACACACACGTGCGTGCACACACACACACACACAGAGAACATTGAAGATATAGATTGACTTGAAATTAGGAAAACACAATTAGCTCCCTTTCCTGAGAGAGAGAGGAAAAAAACCTTCATAGATGTAGAAAAAGCACTTTCCCCAGACACACACACACACATCCTTCAATCTCACCTCTCTCATTTCTCTTCCAACTTATCTAAACCACTGGCTGTGTACAAATTTGCCATTTTGCAGGGTGATCAGCTTTGAGGAAAGGCAGGTGCTAATAAGAATAATATGAAGGGTGAAATATTTTCATTTCACCTTTGCCTAAAACATATTTACATTAAGGAGGTATGATAAGCATTGATTAAGCGTACAGCGAATGATGCTCTAGAAATGGCATAAACCAACTGGCGCCAAACTGAGCCTCTGTACTAAAAATATTGCTTCTCCAAGTGAGACAACTTTCACAATCTTTTCTCTCACGCACATGTTACAGATGCTTGCACTGAATTGCCCTGATCAATAATTTAGAGGGATGTCAGAGGACATGGAAGTGTGGGTTACAGGAAAGGTCCGTGTTGCTGGAGCAAGTAGGGAGCTGGGGCTATAGAGCTCAACTCTCAGCTCCTCACCCTAAGTTCCTGCCCTGAAAAAGATGGGGAGGTGGCTTTAGAGCTTAGAGGGCAAGGATGGGGTTCAACTCTGGAGAAAGGGGTGGCTTTGGAAATGCCAAGAGGAAAAGGTGAAACTGCCAACCTAGACAAATGCAACAACGTTTTTCTATCTCTCAGGACACTTTATCTTCCTAGTTAAGGAAGTAAGTGTGAGGTGTTTGCTTCAGCCCCAGGAAGAGGGATCTCCAGGCTGTCATGGTTGCTGGAAAGATGAGGGAGAGAGAGGCGGCAGAGAACGGAGGCACCAAGTCAGAAAGACAGGGGATAATTCAGACAGGACCAAGACAGCCAGAGAAAATACAGAGAAGGAAAGAATAAAGAAGAGAAAGAAAGAAAAACCACCAGAAAGAACATCATGAGAAGTTAAAGGCTGGGAAATAGATACAAGACAAGAAGGAGAAATAGAAACCAAGAATAAGATTGATGCAAAGAGGAGAAGAGAAAGGAGAAGGAAAAAAGAGTAAGAAAGGTTCCAGACCTGCATTCAAATAATCTTAAATGGGGACAAGGAGAAAGACAGGGAGACCAAAAAAAGAGCGGGGGTAGGGGGTGGTGGGGGGAGGACAGAAAGAAAGAAACAGAAAAATAAACAAAAGGTGGATGCCCTGACCTGTCTGTCTGTTCCAACCAAGAAGCTAGTGTCTGCCCCGGAGAGAGGAAAGGTGGGGGAGCCCAGCCTCTCTCCAAGGGACTGACAGGCAGCCTCCCGACCAGAGAGGAGCTAAGCTCTCAAAGCAAGCCTTGGGAAGAAGGAGGGGGTGGGGGTCCACGGTGAGACTCCTGGAGGAAGAGCAAGCCTCCACTGGATTCAGCACTGCCTGGAGGAGAGTCAGGGTTCGGGGTAGGATAGCAGCGCTATTGCTAGGGCGATTTGCAGGAGGAACCATAAACAGTAAACTAGGTACTCCCCAGAAAGCTACTTCCCTGGGATCTGTGATAAGAAAATCACTTCCTCAGGTGGGAGAATTGAGCCCTAAAGGGAATGGGAGCCCTGGGAGGCAGGTACCTGGTCAGTTTCAAAGCTTGTCAATATCAAAAGAGGAAGGGATACTGAGATCAAATGGGCTGGGGCACTGGGCAGAAATGAGGAGCCATGGCCACACTGCCAGGGTGACCAGAAAGTCCCTCCCCAGGTAAAAGTTCATATGTGGACTGACCCACCCCTGTAGGAAACTTCTTAATTAGGTCTCATACCCCAGGAGAATCTTGGATGCCCTTCTGTCAACAGAATTCCCAATTTAGTGACACCTCAGACTGAAAAGAGCTCTCCGGCAAACGGGGGTGAAAGTTTAAGAGGGAATAAGCATATAATAGTCCCTTGCCAGACCTCACACATGCTGAAGGGAATAGTTACAGCAAACTGGCCAAAGTAAACGACCCCGCCTACCCACCATCCTTTCCCCTCCTCTCCGCCTTTTTTGTAAACTCCAGATAAACACCATTTGATCACAAAAGGGTCGGTTTGTCCCCTTTACAGTTTGAGCCCTTTACAGGCAGTTCGGCAGGGAAAAGTGGCAATGGGCTAGGTTTCCGTCTCAGGCAGGGCCAGCTTTGTTGCTGGCACTGTGGCCTGGGCTAAGGACAGTTAATTTGGTTTTGTTCCCCCTACCCCTATCCCGACCCCCCACCTCCACCTAGGAACCTTATTTTCAGGACCCTCCCCCACCCACCTTTAACACTCGCCTTTACGCACTCTCACTACTTTAAATACTGCAGGCATTGCAGATAGAAAGCTTTCTCAGCTAATTTACTTGTTTAATTCCAGGGCCACAATGACGTGAAAACTCTTTTTGCGAAAACGTGTAGGAATATTTCAGAGACACCAGAAATTCTCCGGGTCTTTTCTGACCCGGAATCTGCCCTCTTTCTCCCTTCTCCTGCCCTGAAGGCACCTTATTCTCGGATTCTGTTGAAGGGCAGGCTCTTTCAACGTCTCCAGTCTGTCTTTTGTTGAGTATGAGACCGAAGGAAAGAGGATCCAAGGGTCTGCAGAGAGGAAAAGACCGCGGAGAGCCAGCAGCTGGCGCCGAAGGCCGGGGCCCAGGGCGCCCTGGCCTCGTGGGTCCTCCCGGAGGCCAGGCCCGGCACAAGCCTTAGGAACACGCTGGCCAATGTTTAACCCGAATGCTGTGGCCACCAGGCCGCTTTTGTTTGTTCGCAAATTAATCACCCAGCGCACGGCCGGCGCCAGAGTGGGTTTATCACCCACCGGGAGGGGGGCGCGGTGGGCACGCAGAGACAAAGAGGAGTTCGCACCTTCCCGCTTTTGATCCCAGAATTACGGCGGCCTCCCTGCCTAATACGAGCCTCCTGGGGCCGAGTCTGGGAGGTCAGTCATAATTGGCGGAAGTTTGCAGACCATTAGCAAGATGTCGACATTCCCGATTCAGAACCCCGCAAACTTTCCTCTCGTTCTCTCCTTCTTGCGCTGGAGATGGGGGTGGGGGAGGAGGTGGTGGGGGTCAGAAGTAGCGATGTGGGGTGATCTCAGGGTTAAGTTAGAGCTATGGGCAAAAAAATAGGCAATTGAGGGAGGAGGACAGTGTGAGGAGCAGAACCCTCTTCGTCCACCCGCAGAGCCAAACACAAGTCGAGACATTTACAAGTGAAATCCGCAAGCTCCCCTCCCATTTCCAAAGCAGACAGCTGGCCAGAACGCTGAGGATCGGGTAGAAATGCCTCTCTGCTGTGCGTGGGACGCTTGGGGGGCACTGAGTGGGTGAGGAGAGGGTCGGTCACAGTGTGGTTGTAGAACTACTTTGCTTCCACTCCAAGTGGTGGGGCAGAGATTGGCCTGCGAGGGCAGGCAGGCAAAACCAGATCGCTGTGATTTGGGGCCGCTCTTGAAAGCTCAGCTAAGCGTCCCCAGGTCCCGGAGGCAAGCAGTGTGGGGGAGGGGGAGCTCTCTTTTTTCTTTTATCTCTCTCTTTTTTTTTTTTTTTCTTTTTCTTTTTGCCTTCAGAGACTCATGAAACCCTGCTGTGACCTCTGTGTTCTGTGTAAGGCGGGGTATGGCCCGGCCTCTTGCACCCTTCAGGATGGGGCGGAGGGGATGCGGGAGACAGTGTCTGAGCCAACACTCTGGGACATCACCACCTCATTTTTCCCCCTCGCTCTCCTTTCTCTATTTTAACCACTGGCAGAGAGAGGACGCCAGAGAAAGACAGACCGAAAGGGAAAGAAAGGGGAGAGACGGCGAGCCAGACGGAGTTCGCAGAACCACTCTATTCTCTCTAGTGACTTCAGGGAATTCTCAACGCTGGCGCCAAGATCTCTTAACCATGTGCGTCAAAAATGCGAGGCTGGAGAAGCTTGTCGCCTCAAAAGGTCCTCCCCTATCTCAGCGTAGTTGGCCCACAAGGGCACTGCATTTTCACCCTTCCCTTGCTGCCACGTTGGGGTTTCAGAGTTGCTGGGGGTTGCGGGGGTGCGCAAGGCAAAATGTTGGAGGCCTGCATTGGCCTACAGAGACACAGGCAAACAAGCCCTGGGTCTCTTAAACCCCTAAGCGCCCAGCTCAGCCCTTTCTCCGTTGCCTTTCCAACGAAGAAGCTTTCATCTCAGGAAAGATAAAATAACTTTGTTTTCAAGATTTCCCTCCATTTAAGCAAGGATGGTCCAAGTCATTGGCCCCGAGAATCAAGAACTGTGGGCTTGGGCGAATCCTCTGACCCGGACCGGGCGCTGCCGTAGCAGTTAGTAATTCGGCGATCGGTAAGATCCGGTCGTTTCCTTCCCCTTCGCCCAAAGGAGGCCGCCACCCTACCCGTACTGAAAACAGTCATCTCACCTTTGAGGTGGGGGCGTTTCACGGTTTGTTTTACAAATTCGCCCTCCCTCCCCGACTTCTGGAGAGATAAGTCCCCCGGGTGGAGAAAGAACTGAGGCACCCAGAGATAAGTGCGATGCCTAGATAAGATACCAGGCTGGCGCGCCTCCCCCAACCCACTCGCCCACCCCTTACCCTCTGCTGTGCACCCAGCCGGACCTCGGGGTGAGGGCAGCGGCTTGGAGGGGACAGGCTCAGAGCCCAGGCCCTCGCTGTGCTCGCTTTGTGCAGATCCTCCATTCTCTTCTCTACACCCACACCCACATCCAGGTAGAATACCGCGGCCCGCATGCAAATGAAAGACTAGATCCAAAAGGGCTGGTAAATACATTTCATAAAAATCCCAAGTCCATCTCCCCCACGGAGCTCAGGTAGGGCTAGCCGCGCAGGATGTGTACGTGTTGGTGTGTAGGTGTTTTTCGGTGTGTGCCTCAGTCCCAGTGTGTTGGCGGGTGTTTGAGTACAGATGCACCGGGGGTGTTTGAGTCTCCGCACACGGCTGCGGGTGGGGCACGGTGGAGAGGAACCCCACACAAGCGTGTGGGCTGAGATGTGCCCGCCTCCGTGTGCTCCTGTGTCCGCGAGCCCAGATGCAGGGGAGATCAGCACCGGGACACTCGAGCTCGGGAGCCCTTGTAACGGCGGCCGGGCGGAGCTTGGCTCCACGTGGGGCTGGAGAGCGCGTAAGCCTGGCGTCCTGGCTCTCGCCTCTCCGCTGCGGCCGGCTTTTGTTGCGCGGAGCGGCCTAATGGCAACCGGCGGGGAGGCTCGGCCGCCCGCCTGGCTCGCCCGGAGCCCGGGGAAGAGGGAGAGCTGGAGAGAGAACCGGCCGCGGCGGTCGGAGAGGCGAGCGGAGTGCACGAGAGGCGAGCGCCCCTGCCCGGCGCCTTCCCCGCCCGGCTCGCTCTCTGGCTGGCTCCCTCCCCCTTCCTCCTCGGTCCTGCCTCCTCCCTCGATCCCCGGCTGGATGACTGAGGCATTTCAGACGTGGGCTGAACCAGAGCGAGCGAGCTCAGGGGCTGCTGCGATCTCTCGATAAGCCACCTAGAGGCGACTCTGCGCGCGCGCTCCCCAGTGGCTCCCGCCCTCCCTCTGATCATGTTGACATTCACAGGACAGGCAGTAGTACCGATGCGGCGGGGCGACGTTACAGTTTCCGACACCTTCTTTTTATAACTCAGCTCTATCCCCCAGCACTCGACCTGTGAAAACCACGCCTATGCAGCAACACAATTGGTCCGAAAGCGTTAAAGAGCCAATCAAGAGGCCTCCGACTCCCCGCAGCCCACAGCGCAGCCCGACCTTCTAGAGCCGCCGAGCAGACGCCCGGCGAATTCTAGAGGCGGAGGAGAGTGGCGAGGAGCTCTCGCTCTCTCTCGCTCCCTCCCTCGCTCCCTCCCTCCCTCTCCGACTCGGTCTCTCTCTCCCTCTCCCTCTCTCTCTCTCCCTCCGTTCCATATTTTCCCTCTCTAAATCCTCCCTGCCCTGCGCGCCTGGACACAGATTTAGGAAGCGAATTCGCTCACGTTTTAGGACAAGGAAGAGAGAGAGGCACAGCAGAAGAACACAGCAAGATTTGGATTGAAACTGAGACACCCTCCGGAGGCTCGGAGCAGAGGAAGGAGGAGGAGGGCGAACGGAAGCCAGTTTGCAGTTCAAGTTTTGATAGCGCTGGTAGAAGGGGGTTTGAATCAGATTTTTTTTTTTTTTTTTTTTTTTTTTTGAGGAGAGACTTTTTCCGCTCCCTCGCTCCCTTCTAAAGCCGGGTCTAGCACTGCTGCAGACGCCACCAGCGAGAAAGAGGGAGAGGAAGAGAGCTAGGGGGCGGGAGAAGAAGAAAAAGAAAAGGTAAAAAGTCTTGTAGGAGAACCTTTCACATTTGCAACAAAGGACCTAGGGGCTGGAGAGAGATTCCTGGGACGCAGGGCTGGAGTGTCTATTTCGAGCTCAGCGGCTGGGCTCGGGCGCGAGTCGAGACCCTGCTCGCTCCTCTCGCTTCTGAATCCGACTTTCAGGAGCGGCTTTTTAAAAACGCGAGGCACAAGGACGGTCACCCGTGAGACTATGTTTCCTGTTTTTTCGCCTTGCCCTCTTTAAAATCGGCGTCCCCTTCCCCAAAAGACACTTGCTGTACCCCCTTTGAAGTGCGTTAGTTGTGATTTCTGCCTCCTTTTATTTTTCCTTTCTTTTTCCCCCTTTTTGAACTATGTGCTGCTGTTAAACAAAAAAAAAAGAAAAAGAAAAACAAAACAAAACACAGCAGCTGCGGACTTGTCCCCGGCTGGAGCCCAGCGCCTCGCCTGGAGTGGATGAGCCTCTCCATGAGAGATCCGGTCATTCCTGGGACAAGCATGGCCTACCATCCGTTCCTACCTCACCGGGCGCCGGACTTCGCCATGAGCGCGGTGCTGGGTCACCAGCCGCCGTTCTTCCCCGCGCTGACTCTGCCTCCCAACGGCGCGGCGGCGCTCTCGCTGCCGGGCGCCCTGGCCAAGCCGATCATGGATCAATTGGTGGGGGCGGCCGAGACGGGCATCCCGTTCTCCTCCCTGGGGCCCCAGGCGCATCTGAGGCCTTTGAAGACCATGGAACCCGAAGAGGAGGTGGAGGACGACCCCAAGGTGCACCTGGAGGCTAAAGAACTTTGGGATCAGTTTCACAAACGGGGCACCGAGATGGTCATTACCAAGTCGGGAAGGTAAGCAAGCCTTGGGGGCCTCCTTCCCCAAGTTGTTGGAGAGTTTTTTCCTCCCTTTACCTCTCTGCTCTCAGAACAGTCGGTAGGTTGGTTATTACGGCTTGGACGAAAAGTTAGTTCCCAGCCTAGCAATGTGTGCCCGGACTTCCAGGCAATGTCCCAGTGGCAGGAAATTTCAACTTACCTGGGCATCTACTTGGGTTCTACATTTGGTCTGCATCCTGGGTTCCCTCTGGTACAGACGGGATTTTTCAGTGGAGCCCAGACATCCTGCAGGGAGCAAAAAAAAAAAAAAAAAAAAGACAAAGAAAAAACACTCTACTGAAAGAAATTCACTCTTTAAATCCTCCTGGAACATCCTTATTTCTTTGTTGATGTTGTGTTGTCTGTTTTATTTTGTACTCAGAGAGAAAAACTTAAAGCCCTTTCCTTTTATGTGGGTAGCGGGAGGCCTGACACCAGTCCCTGGCCTTTCCTGCCCTCCAGACTAGCCCCTGGGTCTAAAGGGGCCTGCTGCTGCCCTGGATGAGAGAGAAATCGAAGGGCATTTTGGTTTGTTTGCCCACACCACTTCACGTGTCTGTAACCCAAGGGCGAGTTCAGCAGGCGATTTTGCATAATTTAAGATTATGTTTGCAGACTTAAGGAGCCAGTGAGGAGACACACTTGATTTTTTAATGTGTGAAGATTATCAACCATATTTTATATCATGTTTAAAGGTCCTTGCCTGACCAAAACCTGCCTGGAAGAGAAGATCCTGCAACCATCATTTAACATCACTGATTTTTTTTTTTTTTTAAATAGCATTGAAGCCTGTAAAGGCATAAGGTTGGAAGGATAAAAATAAAATCCCCTTCAGGATCTCTTCAGCTTTCTGTCTCCTTCCAAGCTAAATGAGGCCAAAGTTTGGCATAAAATCCACCTCAAATCCATAAGACAGTTAGTTGGTTTTCCAGCGAGGTGCTTCCTTTTAAGTCAAGACTACAGAATGCCAACACTTCTGTGAAATTAACAGCAATGTGACGGCACATTCTTGCAGTTTTGGACTGGCCTGAGGAGTGGGGGAATGTGTTAGCAGCTCCATGGGCAGATAGATTATCAGGCCGGGGCGTGCACCGAAATCTGCTAAATTCGTTCTGAGAACTCACTGAAGTCCAGTTTCACTTCGCCCACAGCGGGATTGCTATTCTGCAGGGGGGAGGGGTGCAAATTCACGTTCATTTCCTTGATAAGTTTAACATTTTCTCATGAATGGGTGGAAGAAAATTCTAGTCTTGAGTGATCGTGCTTTACTAAAATCTTACCCCAGCCTGTTTAGAACTAGTTACCTATAGAAAAAGACATGGGCAAGAATTTGCTATCAGGAGGGCAATCTGTAAAGTCACACAAAGAAAAAAAATTGGAGAAATTATTAGACAATGTAGAGAAAGGCAGTGCTACAATGCATTTGTTTTGAACCTTGGAGCTTCTCAATATGGAGAAATTGAGACTATTTAATACATGAGTTGTGAAAAAAAATGATTTTGCAGCCAGTGGCCTCACTCTGAAACATACAAGCTCATCAGTCACAGTGGAAAGTCTTAAAATTGTTTTCAATATTGTACTGTGTAGGAAATCAAACCCAAGATTACGAGTGGTTTATCTTCCTTTTTTCTTTTCTATTCTTTCCTTTTATAGGCGAATGTTTCCTCCATTTAAAGTGAGATGTTCTGGGCTAGATAAAAAAGCCAAATATATTTTATTGATGGATATTATAGCTGCTGATGACTGTCGTTATAAATTTCACAATTCTCGGTGGATGGTGGCTGGTAAGGCCGACCCTGAAATGCCAAAGAGGATGTACATTCACCCGGATAGCCCAGCTACCGGGGAACAGTGGATGTCCAAAGTCGTCACTTTCCACAAACTGAAACTCACCAACAACATTTCTGACAAACATGGATTTGTAAGTTTCATTGCTCCCTTCAGTGAAATGTTCTCCTTCACTCGTTCAAGAGCAGTGCTTCCCCTCTTTGGTTTCAGCCCAGACTTCTCTTTTGCTTCTCCCTAAGCATAGCAATCTTGTCCTCGTTGGGAAAAAGGATTCAGGGTGTTTCTCTCCGGATAATGGAAGGCCTGGCGTTCTAAAAGAAATGGGGCAGGAAATCTATAGCAGTTCCAGCTCTTCGGCAAACGCCTGACCTGAGAGTGAAGTTAAAAACCATTTTGTAAGAGCTAAAATCCATTTCAAGGCTATGTATTCATAAAGGATTTGTTTTGTTTTCAAATATCACACTTCTGTTTTGAAACCAGCCATATTATTTCTTGGGATAGTTTGAGTTTCGGAGCCTTGCCTCTGTTGGTTAAATGGTGTGAATACGTTTTTTAAAAACCTCATTTTCTTCTACTAAAAAAAAGAATTGGGCTTAGGTGGGAGTCAGGCTTACCTGAAGTGAGGCTTAGATCTTCAGTAAAAAATGGTTTTTGTGTCGGGAGTGTGTGCATGGGTTCAGTGAGAGAGTGCTTAGAAACTTAGAAAACTTGGATTGCTTCTAGAAGTCAGGCAAAGGACCTTTTGCCCCTTTTCCTACCCCTCCCCAACATTTCAATAAAATAAACAGTGATAAGCAAGGAGTAAGCAGAAAGATTAGGCCCAGGAAGAAGCGAATGGCGTGGAAATGTCTTCAGCGGACAGGAATTGCATTTGAAGCCCTTGATTTGATTAAGGCATAAATATTCCTCTCTAGAGTTCAGCCTTTCAGGGCTTTAAGTGGATTGGGCTCGTCAATTAGTGGGCGCTTAAAGTACTGAATCATTTTGTAAATTAAAATGCATGTTTTTCTCTATCTTTTAAGACTTTGGCCTTCCCAAGTGATCACGCTACGTGGCAGGGGAATTATAGTTTTGGTACTCAGGTAGGCTAGGGTTCAAGGTACGAATGATCCTTAGATGGTGAGGGTGGGGGGGGACCCTTTGGCAACCGAGGAGCAATTTGGATTCTCCAGAAGATAACATCTGTGGAGCGAAATGTACCCAGGAGGTACTCCAAGGAGGTGGGCTCGGTACAAGAGTGGTACCCTGCGGGTGGGGAAGATTTCAGCCTGGCAGGGGTCCTAAGATCCCGTTTGTCCTGCTAAATCCTTGTTTTATGTGTGTCTCCTCTTCCCTGCCCCTGCAGACTATACTGAACTCCATGCACAAATACCAGCCCCGGTTCCACATTGTAAGAGCTAATGACATCTTGAAACTCCCTTATAGTACATTTCGGACATACTTGTTCCCCGAAACTGAATTCATCGCTGTGACCGCATACCAGAATGATAAGGTAAACCCAGGGGGCTTTCTTTTTCAATGGTGATATTTTGCCTTTGCTTTAAAAGCTACTTTGAGTTAGGATGAGAAAGTTACCAGCCAGTCGAGATGAGCGTCTTGAGTTTTCTTTTGTGATTTGTCGAGCATTTGGGGGAAAGGACACTGGCATCTCAAAGAGACAGAAAAACACCTTGCCTAGGTGGGAGCACTGCTGGGCAAAAAAATGCCAAACTAACTTTGCCACACAGAAGCTCCTTGTACCCGCTGACATTGATGCTACTCACTCCTCCACCCCTCCGGCTTTGTCCTGTCTGTTTTAAGGTTCATCTTCTTCCCCTTAAGAAAGAAGGATCAAGAAGTCACATTCAAAAGGAACCAGCTAAAAATTTAAGGCAAAAGCCATTTGGGATCCTGGGAGGAGAATCCTAGTAGAGACCAGCTTTTTTCCCTTAGCCAGAAATCCTGAGTAGCTGGTCTGGTTTTTATTACCTTTTATGCTGCTGTGTTTTTTATGATGTGTGTGTGTGTATGTGTGTGCATGTGTGTGCATGTGTGTGCATGCATGCGCGTGGTTAGAAAAACCTACCCTGATCACAGGGTCATACTAATCCAGTTGTCTGAGGCTTTTGAGTTGAGGTGGCCAGTCACCACTTCATTTGAATTTTCTTTCCCCTCTTGGGCCTGAAGCTGGAGATCAGAAGGATCCCCAAACGGGAAAGCACCTGATACCTAGAGTTGGTGGCCTGAGGGTCATGGGCACAGAAGAAGTGACCCTTGCTGCTGATTCACCAGTTTCCCGATTGGCTGTCAGCAGACAGTTCTGGCGGTGGGAGGAGGGACTGAAGACCCCTGCTCTGCAATCCTGGACTTCAAGGAGAGTCCATTTTACCTGACAACACACTTCATTTTGAACTCACTGTCATTGTCACTGCCCTTCGGTCTTCTGTGGACTAATGATGAGGACGTTCCAGCCAAATTTCTTTAGTCTGAGTACTAAAACATCATGATCTCCTTTTCCTGTAAAACCTGAAGTCTTAGGTAGAGCAATTTATTCCAAGAACATGAATCCAACCAAGGGGCCCCTAGGAGACTTTTCTACCTCTGAGGAACTCTGTGTATATAACTTCTTCCCCCTACCAAGGGGAGGGGATTTGAAAGATTACATACTATGGCATTTTTCTCAGAGTGCAAAATGCATGCTCCCTCTAGACCCAGAATCTTGTAAAATGAAGTTGTTAATGTAATAATAAAATGTAGCATTTTTGACCAGACAAAAAGGCCACCGGCCTTCTCCACCTAATGGCCATGGCAGAGCACATAAATGAAAACAAATGTTTCCAGTGGTCATTCAGTACTGTAATTGTCAATATTGTAATTTCCTCAAACCACCCCCCAAGCGAAAAAAAATCAAACTCACTCCCACGCAAGGGTAGTAAAACCCCATAAATCATTTATTGGATTCATGGAAAAGGGGTGTGTGTGTGTGTGTATGTGTGTGTGTGTGTGTATGCTATAATATTTTATGATTAATTGCACTGTATAAAAATCAAAATGAAAGCATAATTTTAAGATCTACAGGTTTTCCCTCTTGATGACTTTGGCAACACTTCCATGTCTAACCCAAGCTGTCGACTGCCCAAAGGAAAGAATTTCTTTGAATAATTTCATCCCCAAATCCCTGGTTTGGCCTCAGACAGGAGATACAAACCCTGCTATAGTTTCCTTTGATTTTTCTGTTAGTTCTCTCCAGACTTCTGCCATTATCTCCTTTCCCTGGCATATCTACATGACTTCTGTTGGCAGTCACATCTCTAGGAGACTTGTTGAGTTGGGAAAAACACCCTCAAAACATTCTAGAAAATGAGGCCAATGTCTCTGTCTTGCTTGTGTCTCTTCCAATAGATAACTCAGTTAAAAATAGACAACAACCCTTTTGCAAAAGGTTTCCGGGACACTGGAAATGGCCGAAGAGAAAAAAGGTGAGTTGAAACAATTATTTATTTCTCAGCTAGCTTAGAAAAATCACTTTTTTAGGATCCAGCTCTGAAGTGTTAGAAGTGAGAGCAGGCACTTTTCCTGAGAAGAGAAGAGCAGGTAGAAATCATTCGCTTTGCCCACTGCTACATGCTCGCTGGTGTAGGTATACCCAGGACACGTACTTTTCCTACCTCCCTGTCTTTAAGGAAATTAACAAGGCTACACCATCCTTATCTCTGAAGAGAAGCATCAGGGACAATAGATTATACAGGGATGACTATTAATTCCTTATTAATTTAAGTTCATCCTAAGCCGGGTCCAGAAAGGATCATGCCATTGACAAAATGCTTGGGAATTTTTGCAATCCTGTCTTCCAAACACCATCAGACAGGGCTGGGGCCTTTGGAAAGATGTATGGCTCCCTCCCTCCTTCCTGGGGACATGTATCATTTTCCATTAAGCAGACAGCTGTAGAGTATTTGAAAGAGGGTCTCCCCTTCCCCACCCCTTTTCTAAGAAGTTCTAAAATCCAGAAAATCACCCCCAAATTTTTATGCTATCCCCTTGGGGTGGGCATTAAAAAATAATTGCTAACAGCTAAATAGACTTTTATTCCAATTAATTGATTGGTAAAACGATTACACTAAAGTGCACCATGAAATAACCACTTCCTCCCAATCTTAGCAACCATCCAGGAGTTTGGGTGTGCTGGGGACGACGGCATTGTGTTTGCAGGGTTGGACACCCAGTTCTGCCTCTATAAGGCCGGCAGTCCAGCTGTCTCTGACTAGATCCAGCTTCTCTTCCAGCCCAGGCAAATGCCTTTTCCTGATGAAACCCATCTTGAATAAATGCATCTGAAGCCTCCCTCCATTCTCCCTAACCCTGTGCCACACTCTTTAGCCCAGTTAGAGGGTCAAGAACGATGCTTGGGTCTATTATCTGCCCTGGGGCCAGCAGATTTCAGCCAATCATTGTTGTCCCGGGGCAGCAGGCAGGGTGTGAGATATGTGTGTGCCGCTCTGAAAAGGGTAAGGCAAACAAAGAGGGGAAATGTATGTTACATTCTGTAACCTGGGTGTGGGCTTCTGCCGCAGAAAACAGCTCACCCTGCAGTCCATGAGGGTGTTTGATGAAAGACACAAAAAGGAGAACGGGACCTCCGACGAGTCCTCCAGCGAACAGGCAGCTTTCAACTGCTTTGCTCAGGCTTCTTCTCCAGCCGTCTCCACTGTAGGGACATCGAACCTCAAAGGTAAGCCTGGTCACCTCTGTGGTCACTGGCCTCCAGGTCCTCGTGGCCTGGAAGAGTTGAAGGGGGATGGGGCACCAACCAGGGCACTTGCTCTTTAAAAGCTGGAACCCTTCTAAAAGTCCTTAAACAGGAGCCAGAGTCCAAAAAGGGCTCTCAGGTGTGTCTCCCCGCTTTCCCCCTAAGGCAGAAGAAGGAGAGCACGAAGGCCTTTTCCCCAGATCCTTATTTGGCAGGTGGGGAGGGGAGGTGGGTGTCTGTTTGCATAGTACCTCTTGGCGAGCAGCTTTGAAAACCTGCTTGGAGCACTTCTCTCTTTTCTCTCTGTCTCTGTTTCTTTCTCCTCCCATTCTCTCCAACCAAGAGAGGCTACAACTGCTGACTTTTCATTGTCTTTTAACTCTGGGTTACAGTGGGTTGGACTTGGTGGGGGAAAGGCAAGGGGTTCTCTGCCACCTGGAACCGGGAAGGTGGCCTAGGAAACGTCCAGCTGTAGAGCAACAATTGAGCTGGGGGAGGAGGTGGAGCACTGGGGATCCGTGGTGGGGGCAGAGCTGGGGAAGGAGGGAGTGGACACGATGGCTCAAATCCCCCCCTCGGTTTCCTGTGTTTCAAGAGCAAGCACTATTTATTTGCAAAGACACACACACACATTCTGAACGGGAAGAAACCTGTTTTTTTGGTGCAACAAAATGCAAGTCCTTTATGTCTTCAATCCATTTAAGCTTTAAACATAAAATAGGATCCCTTTTTCTTTTCTTCTGGTGGAACACCCGCAGAGGGTGTGGTGAAAGCACAAAAGAATCTGATTGTCCCTGGGCGGTGAGTGGGCTGCCTGACACTCATTTCTGTCTGCAGGGACTGGAGCAAACACAGAAGTTTCAACCGAGTGTTCCCGTTGAGGGACAGGTGTCTGCTTCAGCCATTATCAATTCAGATGTCAGGGTTCTCCCCAAACAAATCCTTCCAGAGTAATTCACCTGTGCAAGGTGCTGCTCTCTGTCATTCACTGAACAAAAACTCTGATAGTAATTAGAATATGTTCCAGCTGTGAGTTTCCATGTTAGCTTTTACTTTTAAAAAGCTAATTTGCAATCGCATGGGGAAATGCCTGAGAGCCTGACGCCATTTTAAAAAAAAAAAAGTAAAATTCATTATAATAAGAAGAGCTACCGATTGGGGGTTGACCATCTAAGAGGAAGTTAAACTCTGTTTAAATACTTTACATTCATTAATAGCGTCGAGCATTTTCCAGCAAAGTTGTTGGGCACGATTATCCCCATTTTGCAGATGAGAACACTGAGGTGCAGAGAGGCTAAGGGGCTTTCCCCGGGATGACACCGCCAGTAAGCCACGAGCTGGGGTTCCAACTTGGGAACTGGAGTTGGCCTTGGTTCAGACGGGAGCTAACGCCCTTCTGCCTTGGTTTTTTTCTTGTCCTATGGTAGATTTATGTCCCAGCGAGGGTGAGAGCGACGCCGAAGCTGAGAGCAAAGAGGAGCACGGCCCCGAGGCCTGCGACGCAGCCAAGATCTCCACCACCACGTCGGAGGAGCCCTGCCGTGACAAGAGCAGCCCCGCGGTCAAGGCGCACCTTTTCGCCGCCGAGCGGCCCCGGGACAGCAGGCGGCTGGACAAGGCGTCGCCCGACTCGCGCCACAGCCCCGCCACCATCTCATCCAGCACCCGCGGCCTGGGCGCGGAGGAGCGCAGGAGCCCGGGCCGCGAGGGCGCAGCGCCAGCCAAGGCGGAGGAGGCGCGCGCGCTCCCGGGCAAGGAGGCCTTCGCGCCGCTCACGGTGCAGACGGACGCGGCCGCCGCGCATTTGGCCCAGGGCCCCCTCCCCGGCCTCGGCTTCGCCCCGGGCCTGGCGGGCCAGCAGTTCTTCAACGGGCATCCGCTCTTCCTGCACCCCGGCCAGTTTGCCATGGGGGGCGCCTTCTCCAGCATGGCGGCCGCCGGCATGGGGCCCCTCCTGGCTACCGTGTCCGGGGCCTCCACCGGCGTCTCGGGCCTGGATTCCACGGCCATAGCCTCTGCCGCCGCAGCGCAGGGACTGTCCGGGGCGCCCGCGGCCACCCTGCCCTTCCACCTCCAGCAGCACGTCCTGGCTTCTCAGGTAAGGAGGCTTCTTCCTGCCTCCTCCAGTCTTTCCACCTTCCCTCCAGGTTCCCTGTCCTTCGGCCTGCTAGCTGTAATAATAATTTTTACTGAGCCATTCCTAGGTTCAAGGCTTAGCTCACTGAGTTATCATGACTTCTTTCTCCCCAGCCACCCCCTCCCCCCCAAATTTAAAAGTTTTCCTAAGTTAAAGGCTGTTTCCTGCAGAGCAGATAGGTATAAAGGCATCAGCTAGATTCAGCCCTTGCTTCCAGGCATTCTTCTAAGTGCTTGCTCTGTATTGACTCATTTGATCCAACCCTTCAGGGGTACGATTATCACCTCCCCTTTACAGATGAAGGGGAAGACGCCCAGAGATGTTGAGTCACTTGTCCAAGGTCACACAGCAGGTTCATGGTATGGAGCTGAGATTCAACCCCAGGCTGTCTGACTCCAGGGCCTCTTTGAGGGCTTTTGATTTTAGCTTCAGAGCTGAAATGTCTCTTAAGTGTTCTCATAGCCAACCCTGTCCCAGAAATAGGACTCTAGGCCTGGGGAGGGGAAGTGACTGTTTCCTGAGTGGTAGTTCAGTCTTGATTCCTCCAGCCTTTCCTCCCAGTTCGAAGCTCTTCTCCCTATCCCCAACCCCAAGCAGGCCATCCTACTCCTCAAAGAGTTAATAGTTTGTGCACACGTGGGAAAATGTCAGAGGACAGGGACAAGCAGGGACTGGGGCAGGCCTGGAGGCCTGTGTGTGGCTCAGACAGCTGTGCTGGGGGGAAGTCTCCGCGGCTGGAAACACCCTGAACCTGATGAAAAGGTTCTATGAGGCTTTGCATGCTGTTGCCTTTTGTTTTGTCTGAGCACATTCGTCTCCCTTCCCTGCGCCAAGAAGCCAGATTGGCCTCCCCATCCAGGGAGGAGGGAGCTCAGGAAAGGCTTGGCTTCCGGCGTTTCTCAATTCCGTCCATCTCTGCTGGCTCCTCCTGGAGATCCTGTCCTAGGTGGGCAGGTGGTTGGTATGCCAGGGGCTGCCTGGACAGACAGAACCCTTCAGGGCACCTCAAGGCATGGTGCAGAGAACTGGCCCAGGCCAGGGTCCCTGCATTTTAAATGTTGCTTCTGCCAATTCCCAGCTTAGAGTATTCCTGAACTCCTGCGGCCTGCCTTGGCTTCTCACCTGGAACACCAGTGAATCCTGCTGGGCGATTTCTTTGTCTCTGGTTATAACAAATGCCCTTTTATTTCCCTCCCCCAGTTTTCTTTTGCTTAAGAGCTTCATTTTTTTTTTTTTTTTTNTTTTTTTCATTTTTTTTATTTTTGAGAAACTTCTAGGATTGGAGTGGAAGGATAGGGGCTGGGGAACAAGAAGATTTCAAAAATTATTCCTAAAATTTATGTCCCCTGGCTTCCCCTTGGTCACCTTTGTGGCGTAAACTGAATCTGTATTCCCATTTAACAGGTGCAAGGAAAAACCCTTAGGGGGAGATTTCACTTTCACTCACTTAATATCTACAAAGTCCTCAATAAGTATGTGAATTACTTATGATTTCTCTGTTTTTTTTTCTTCCTATAAGGGAGCTAAGGCACAGGAAGTTAAAGTCCCTTGGCCTAGGGTGACACAGCTATGATTTGAACCTAGAGATATCTGAGTGTTGGCTTCTCTCCTGCCCCCGCCCACCGTCCCCCCCCCCAACCTCCCAAAATCACCAGGGATTTGTGGCTTGCCCGTGTTGGAGGGGGAAAAGAGAGGAGATGGATGAAGTAGGCTCCTCCCACCCGCTGACTTGCTGTGTGTCTCTTTTCTCACCCCAGGGCCTGGCCATGTCCCCTTTCGGAAGCCTGTTCCCTTACCCTTACACGTACATGGCTGCGGCGGCGGCCGCCTCCTCTGCGGCAGCCACCAGCTCTGTGCACCGCCACCCCTTCCTCAATCTGAACACCATGCGCCCGCGGCTGCGCTACAGCCCCTACTCTATCCCGGTGCCGGTCCCCGACGGCAGCAGCCTGCTCACCACCGCCCTCCCCTCCATGGCAGCGGCCGCGGGGCCCCTGGACGGCAAAGTCGCCGCTCTGGCCGCCAGCCCGGCCTCGGTGGCGGTGGACTCGGGCTCTGAACTCAACAGCCGCTCCTCCACGCTCTCCTCCAGCTCCGTGTCCTTGTCGCCCAAACTCTGCGCGGAGAAGGAGGCGGCCACCAGCGAACTGCAGAGCATCCAGCGGTTGGTCAGTGGCTTGGAAGCCAAGCCGGACAGGTCCCGCAGCGCATCCCCGTAGACCCCCTCCCAGACACGTCTCTTCATTCCAGTCCAGTCC
Organism: Cebus imitator; assembly: GCF_001604975.1. NCBI lineage: Eukaryota > Metazoa > Chordata > Mammalia > Primates > Cebidae > Cebus > Cebus imitator. The sequence goes on along the minus strand of NW_016107374.1, from coordinate 3,502,861 downwards.
ACGCTGCCGTGCACTTTGTTGGATGTAAAATAAACCACAGGCCCGCCATGGCGTCAGCCCTTCCTTTTGCAGTTGCCCCTAGGAAGGGGCCCCCGGACTCCCTCGAGAGAATGTGCTAGAGACAGCCCCTGTCTTCTTGGCGTGGTTTATGCATCTGGGATCTGGATCAGATTCTGGGGGCTAAGAAACGTCGGTTGCATTGAGCTCTTGGGGGTGGGAGTTCCAACATTTATGTCCAGAGCAACTTCCAGCAAGGCTGGTCTGGGTCCCTGCCCACCAGGCAGGGAGATTTATACATTTTTTCCTTCACTGTGTCAAGTGGAAACAAAAACAAATAAAATCTTTCAAAAAAAAAAAAAAATCGGGACAAGTGAATACTTAACATGATTCTGTTTGTGCAGATTAAAAACTTTATAGGGACTCGTATTATCGGTTCTCAATAAATTACTGAGCAGCTTTGTTTGGAGAGGGAAGTCCCTACCATTTGTTTAGTCTGTATTAAGGAAATCTGTGTCCTTTTAATATTCTTGTGATGTTTTCAGAGCCGCTATAGGTCTCTTCTTGCATGTTTCACAGTAATGTATTTGTGGTTTTTATTTTGAATGCTTGCTTTTAGAGAGAAGACAACTACCCCCATACCCTTTCCCCAATCATTTGCCCTCAAATCAGTGACCCAAGGGTGGGGGGCGATATAAAGGAAAGGAGTGGGCAAAACACATAAAATGAATTTATTTTATCTAAGCTCTGTAGCAGGATTCATGTCGTTCTTTGACAGTTCTCTTTCCTGTATATGCAATAACAAGGTTTTAAAAAAAAAAATAAAGAAGTGAGACTATTAGACAAAGTATTTATGTAATTATTTGATAACTCTTGTAAATAGGTGGAATATGAATGCTTGGAAAATTAAACTTTAATTTATTGACATTGTACATAGCTCTGTGTAAATAGAATGGCAACAGGTTTTGTGTTCTCGTTTTCCTTTAGTTGGTTTTATTTCCAGGTCACAGAATTGCTAACACTAGAAAACACACTTCCTACACCAACACCAGTGCCCTTTCAAAAGTGTTGTCTGCCACATTTTTATTTTCCTTTTAATGTCCAAAAATGGGGGAAAGTACTACTTCCTATTTCAGCCAAAAATTGGGAAAGGCTTGCCAGTTTCCAGCTCCACTTCAAACTCCTTAAAATACAGCTGAGATTGCTGTGGGGAGGGAGGAGGGCAGAGGCTGTGGTTTGACTTTCTAATTCTTCTCTCGTTATTTGTATTTGCTAGTCTCTGATTTCCTAAGAACCAAGTGGAATTTACTACTGTTGTCAATATCGATGGTGTTTTGAATTGGTGCCTATAGAGATTCACAGTTCAAAAGTCAGGTGCTGAGAGATGGTTTAAAAACAAATTCATGAAGGTATATTTTGTGTTATAGTTGTTGATGAGTTCTTTGGTTTTCTGTATTTTATTTCCCCTCTCTTTAAAACATCACTGAGATTTCAATAAATTTTTATTGAAATATCTTTGGGCCTTGTGTTAAATGCTTTCCTTTGGGAAACTTTCCTGAGGGCAGACAGTCGGGGGAGGCTTCGGTCTCTTCTGGTTCTCCGTCTACCCCCTTCCCTTCGCCTTTAAATAATTAAGACCGCCCCCAGCGAACCAAAATGAGATGTCACTCAAATTACAAAGCTAAAAACAAAAAGTCCTTTACTTGAACGAAGGGAGCCACTTCAATCTGAAATTACTTTTCCTTTAAATTAGGGAGCAAAGCGGGGAGACGGAAAGGGGCCTGATGAGAATTCAGAAAGAAGAGTAATTTCAGATACTTTCAAGTTTTAATGGGAAAAGACTGACGTGCTCCCTAAGTCAGGTTTTCCCACACGAATCTGACCACAAATAACCTCGAGCACTACGAATGTTTTTTGTTTTAAGCTCGCCCTCCCTTTTGACATCAATCTGGCAAATCCAAGTCAAAAATCCCTCCTTGCACCCGCGTGTTTGGCTCGGGGGAGAAGGCCAGCAGAATCCCCCAGCAGTCCGAGCGGTCTTGGCTAGGCAGCAGCCCTCCAGGTTGTAGAAGTGGACAAGACGCAACGCCTTTCCACTCCGCATCCCCCCACATCCGGCGGTCCCCGGTGCCTCAGATTGAACCCCGCTCGCCCAAGGCGCCCCTACGAGGCCCCATCCTTCCCGGGTTGTGCGTGCGAAGCGCCGCCAGCTCCGCGAAAACTTAGCTGTGTCACGCGAGGGAGGAGGGAAGTTATCCCTGGGAGAGGAAAGGTAATTCCAGGGTGCACGTTTCACTCCCTCAAGGGAAATGTCACCCGGGAGGCTGACATCCTCCCCTAGTCTCCCCTTCAAACCAGTCTCCAGGCTGTTCGGGGAGTTGCCTTTTGAAGTTCAATTTATCTTTGAAACATTCAATAAAAAATGATGAGGCACTGTCAGTGTTTGGTCTCCCGACCCCCAGCCTTGCCTCCGAGGTGTGTGTCTGTTGGGGGGCGGAGGCGGCACGGGAAGGTTCCAGGGTTAGTTGCTAGCCCTTTTCTTGCCCTAGGGGCCCTGACGTGAAGACCCAGCTGGAGCCTGCCTGGCGGCTGCCTCCCTCCCCACCCTCCACCCCCTGGAGCCCGCCAGCCCGGCCCCACGTCCCTGTCACCTTCAGGCCTCTTGAATGACCAGCCAAGAGGACGCCCCCTCCCTTCCCTCATCCTGTACTTGGAAGGGATCGAGGTCGAGACCTTTTGGAGAGCGGGGCAAAGCCCCTTCCATCTCTGGCCAGGCATGTGGGGACCCCTGTAGCCTCCTCTGCGTGGTCTCCGGGGGTGGGAGGGAAGATAACCAGAGTTTGTGTTGGTGCGGGTTGGGGGTGGGCGGTGCTGCGGGAGTGTCAGGGCCTGAGCTGAGACAGAGCTTGGGGACCTTTAGAGGTGGGGGCTCCTCCGAGGACCGGGAGATTTCTGGGGCGCGCGCCTTCCGTGCAGCGGCTGCAGCCTAAAGGGGTCAGCTCTGGACACAGCGACAGCGCGCGGTGCCTGCGGCTCTGGGAAGGTGGTAGTTGACTGATTGCGCCCAACTGCGCTCTCCCGAATTGGGGAAAAAAGAACTCAGCCTCAAAGAAGGAAGAAATGCTTTTTTTTCTCTCTTTCTTCTGTCTCAGTCCAAATTTGCTAACCTCCTCCCCTCTCCCCGACCCCCCCCCCCAATATGGGGACACTGCTCAGATGTGTGTCCAGCCTCTCCTACTGGCGTTCCTTTTTTTTTTTTTTTTTTTTTTTATTTTTTTTGTTTTTTTTTTTTTTTTTTTTTTTTTTTTTTAAATCTCCTGTATATCTCATTTGTATATTGTGATGTTAATGAGTAACTCCTGTGGCGCTGATGGACTGGGGGTGCGGGGGATGAACGGCTCGCAGTCTCTCTGGATTTTGCTGCCTATTACTCACCTGGCGCCGGTCGCAATCTCGCCGCAGGCTTTATGGTGGCTGCGGCCGCCCCAGAGGCCACTCGGGGCCGGCGCCTTCTCCTTTTTCTGGGCTTGGAGTGCCACCTATCTGTCTGGTCTACGAATGCGTCCAGGTCGCCGCAGCTGGCTCAGCACCCCAGCGCCTCCCGGGCTCCGGAACTTGGGCGCTTCGCCTTTGCCTCTTCTCATCCCCACCACCCCCAACCCCATTCCCCTCCTCCTCCGTCCCCAGCCCCATTCTCAGCCTAGGAAGAAGCCGCCTTCCCCTCTTTCCTGGATATCACTTTCACTCCTGTTTGTGCCTCAGATGAGAAAAACATCCCTGCCTTCCTCTGGGTTTCCAAAGAATGTTAAAAAATTCAGTGCGGGAACCCTGGCTCATAATTCTCTGGACAAGTTCCTTTCTGTTTCTTGTAGAAATCTTCTCCAGACCCTAGTTCTGGACCCCGCCCTGCAGGGGATAACCTGAATTCGCCATAGGTGGATAGAGAAAGGATACCTCCTTTCTCAACATACACACCTCAAATTCTCCCCTGGGGACAACTTCCCTGTACAGGGACGCTCTCTTTCTTACTCTACAACTTTGGAAGTTTTCGTTTTTTAACCTAGCCGCGTCTACAAGGACAAAGGCCACGACTCTCAGGAGCAGTAGTCCCTACGGGGATCAGCTACCGTAGCCTGCAGGGCCCAGCGCCTTCGTGATTTGTAGATTTAAGGTGACAAACGCGGATGCCGACCAGAGGCCTCCAGCCGCCGCCTCTAGGGAAGGTCGGCTCCAGTCCTGGCTGCGCCCTGGCGTCTGAGACCGGAGGAGGGGAGGGGATGGGGTCGCCTTTTGCTGTGCTTTGAGCCGCAGTTGAAGGCGTCCGGGTTCTTGCTGACCTCCCGGCGCTAATTGCAGGGGCCGAAGGGCGCGCTCGGGCAGAGGCAGGGGCCACGACCTTGCGGCTCCCTCCTCCCGAGGTCCCGGCAACCCGAAGGAGCCGGGTGTGTGCAAGAGGGTGTGTGTGCGTGTGTGTGTGCCCGCACGCGCTGCTAGGGCCTCTCTTTAGATCTGCGCTGTTCTGGGACCCACCCTTTCTTTGTGGGGACAGTTCCCGACTTGTAGGCCCTAAAAAAAAATTTCCATCCAAGAAGGAAAACCCAGATTCTGACCTTTCCCCTAAGCCAGCAGACAGGCAGCCGCCTTCAGGCTGCTACGAGAGGCTTGCAGCGCTTCACGACAGCGCGCTTTCTGCCTCGCTGGTTTCCAATGTGACCTCACGGCAACCAGCCAAGAGAGTGGCTGTCGGGGTGCAGCTGCGAGGCTGTCGGCGGCGACCTGGGCTCCTCTGTAGGTAGCCCGGTTCAGGTTCCTCTCTGTGGGTAGCTCTTGGGTGTCTGGGTTCTGGGGCCAGGAACTGCAGGTGTTAGAAGGCTATGTGTGTGTTTGCGTGTAGTTGTGCGTGCTCCGTCTGTAGCTGTCTCTTCCAATTTGGGTTTAGAAGTTCATGCGCAAGACAGTTCCGGATGTAGATGCATTTGGTTGTTTTATAATCAAGATGCGTATAATCAAGAAGTATGTGTTGCAGATGTCGGCGTTCAAAGTACACCAAACAAGAATCATATAAATACTTGGCATACAAGGGGCACGTGCATAAGCCAGGCACTCGGTGAAGCATCCCATAAAAGTGACCTCCGTGAGCCTTCGCAATTAACCCTATAAAGTATATATGATCTTTATCTCTGTTTTACAAGTGAGGAAACTGAGGCACAGACGGTTAAATCACTTACTCCAGATTCACCGGGGAAATTATGGAGCCAGGATTCAAACCGAAGGGGGCTCCAGGATCCACTGTGATTCCCCTCCGTAATTCAGGTGGAGGTGAAAGTACCTGCGGTGCCCATGTCCCGGATTTACAGAAATCTGAGGGATGTTCTGGATTTTGGAGTGTGCCACAGGCTTTTTTTTTTTT
>NW_016107374.1:3487574-3497358 GCF_001604975.1 Cebus imitator | reverse complement strand
ATTTCTTCTTTGTGCGTCTGCCGTGCAATGTGAAAGGACAGCTTTTATTTCAGAGTCCTCCTCCCTGGCCAACTCTCTTCTGTGTCCCGAGACCGCCATCCCGGCTAAGACCTCGGGGAAGTTGGGGGCCTTTGTTCCCAGGTAGAGGAAGAGAGGCTGAAAGAGGGATGCAATACTCTATTTTAAAATGCCTGCGGCAGGGCACTGAAGCTGAGCGCGTTCAGGTCCCGATCTGAACCCCGAGGGAAACCGCGGGGGAGAGGAAATGACAATAGCGCTGGCGTGCGCCGGGGCCGCAGGGCGACCACCAAGCTGTCGCCGGGGTTTCCCTCTCCCGCGGGATCTGGAAGCAAGATTTGGGCTTTGGGTGTCTCGGGCTTTCTCCGCTGGCCTCAGATCCTCCCTCGCGTCCCTAGCATTTGCTGTGTTCTGTCTACCCAGGCGCGAAGGCCGAGAGCAGTCCGGGGGCTGCAGGTGGAGACGCCGAGGGCACAGAGACCTTCGCTCTTTCTGGGTTCAATCCTGCCCAGCTTCCAGTCACCTACGAAATTTTAGTTGGTGTTGTTTTCTTCTGCCTTCTCGCTTCCAACTTTTTGCCCCAGCTAGAAGCCCAGGGGTTCAGCTGGTGAAAAGAAGGATTCTACCGAGAAACCGGAGAGGGGGTGCGAGGGCGCAGCCCTGCGAAGCGCTGCCTGGTTTACCAGGCGGTGCTGCCCAGGTTCCCGTAGCCTGAACAACTGCAGGCCCCACGCCCCTAGAGAGCCAAGGCCTGAGTCTGGCTGCAGACCGGGTAGGGGTGGAAATAAGTGGCTGGAGTAGGGAATAACCGCTGCCCCCAAAACTCAAGGCGCTTCTGTCCAGCGACTGGGATGAAATCTGACGGCTTTTGGGTCCCGGGTCTCCCCAAAGCAGTGAACGAAACTCAGACGCAGTCCCGCGAATGGGAGGCAAAAGAGAAGAGAGGGTTTCGCGCGGGGTGAGGGGACCCAACCAGTCGGAATCTGGACTGGTAGTGTCCGGGCGGTGCGGCTCTTCCCCTCACCACCCCCCATCCCACTATCCCCCCCATTCCAGCGCTCCCAGTCAGCCTGTCTCTTTGAGCTTTTGAAATGCGATCTCCGCGCCACTTCGGTTTCCCACTAATGACCCGGGCTCTGGTTTTGGGTTGGGGAATGGCACCCAGAGGACAGACTCGCTTCCCCAGGCCCGCACAGCCAACTCTCGCCTAGGTGCTCTTCGCGCCCGCGCGGCGGGCCCAGGAAGGCGCGCCCTTTGACTCTCCAAGGTCCCCAAAGCGTCAAGGACACCGCAGGCACGGAACTGACAGTCGGGCGAGAACTTTTTTCCTAACACTTTTGCGCATTGTCCGCCCTAGTCCCCACGGCGAGCATTTTATAACTTTTTTTTTCTTTTTATGCAGGGACCTGGAGCCCTTCTCTTGGACAGAAGCGCCCGCTGACTCCGCTCATTGCCTTAGTCACTCTCAACCTCCAACCCTCCCAGCCCAGGCACACAGCCGCGGTGGGAGACTGTTAGAAGCACCAGCGCTGAATATGTATCTACCAAATGGCGCACCCACCGCCCCAACCGACACCAGGCTTCCCCCCGGGCGCCTAGTCCTCCAGAGCCAGCACCCTCGAGCTCACTGGGGATTGGTCCCAGGGCTAGGACTTCTAACAGAAAGAGAGGGCTCGGGACTTCCATGACTCCCCTAAAATCACATGCAAGTTTGTTATTCGGCAGAGGTGCACATATCTCCAAGGGGATCTTACAATTGATCTCAGATCCTCAGAAGCGTGTGAGCCCAAACAAATTAAGACCCTGGTCACTGCTCTGGGAACAATATGAAATGGGAGGATTGGGGAGCATTTAAGATGATCTTTAATGATTCTAATCTTGGCTATGTAGAATTTAACGTTAGATTTCTCTGTGTCTCTCAGGGAAGGACGCTATTTCCTTGCTTATCTTAAATAGTCTCCAGACCCCAAGGCCTCCCGCACTGTATCATTTGTTGAGTAATTAATGATATTAACTTATCAACCCAACGGTTATGAACAGTCATTATCGCCCTCCAATGAATTCTATGTTAATTTCCTGTTGCTAGGGGCACCCCCACTGGGCTATCACAGGTAATAAAAGGAAACCACTTTTCATAAAACAACATTGCTTTTCAGTAGGTGCCTCCCACCTCAAGATCAAGGGTAAATGAGCCTCAGGGGGTCTGCTTCATAGAGAGACTATTGGGGTCCAGGTTAGGGGTTCCCTGGCCCCCGCACCCCCCTCAACTTCCACCTCCACAGACGTCAGGGTGACGTGTGCTACAGGCAGATTTTGCCCTTGTTCAGATCATCAGAAAGGCTTAGTTCTTTCCACACCTAGTGGAATGGGGGCTCGATTTTGTTTTCTTTTGTTGTTGTTTTGATGTTTTATCCTTATTTTTGTGATTACTTGGAGAGGGGCTTGAATTCTGGAAGATCAGAGTGGATAGTTTGGAGAAGGGTAGTTTGGGGCCTGAGATCACCTGACTCTTTTCCCGGGGGCAAAAATGAACAAGGGGGAGGCCTGGACCTTTTTCGATGCAGATAATTCCCTTTCTCGTCATTGCTCAGCAAAGCCTAGAACAAAGTAGGCACCTACCCAAAACACCTATGTGGGTCATGTTTAAATGTGCCCAGGGATTCCACTAACTTGGAAGGCAGAGGTGACAGTGGTTGCAGTGGATGGATTTTCTCTGTCATTGTCCCCTTCTTGTGTCTCTTTCACTTTTTATTCAGGCAAACATACCAACCACACATGAAAATTCACAGACACGAGGGAATAGTCTAGACACTTCAGAATCTTCAAGGGAAAAGAGAGTTATTCCTCTCTCCTCCCCGCTGATAAAATAGGGTCGCAGGGAAGTCCCTTGTCACTCTTGTGCCCTGACTAAATAAATGCCTCTTGGCGATGCTTGGCCACTTAGGGATGGATTTGTTCCTGGCATCAAGGAAATCAAGACTGATTTCAAATAAAATGATGTAAACCAAGGCTACCCAGTCCTCTCCACTGCCACTGTCCCCCCACCCAACACTTCCATTTCAGTTCCCGACAACAAGAAATTCCCCCACCAACCTCTGTTCTGCTCCAAACTTCCTCTCAAGGCAAACCACAAAAGTATGGATGACGAGGCCAGTGTTGGCAGTGTTAGGTGACAGCCTGTGTCTGCCTCGTCAGGAGCTGGGGACATGGTGTCTTTTCTCTTTTTGTCAATAAATAGGTCATTTCTACACTGGTTTTCATTGCCATTAAAGTTCTTCTGGTGTTATTTCTTGAAACATCCTTGTCTCTGAGGTGGGGCAGAGAGGTCAAAACAGAAAGAGGCGACTGCAGTCTGTGAGCACTATCTCTTGATTCCTCCTGGAATGGGGCGGGGATGAAGGAGGCGAATGGGGGAAATGCAAGCTACCTGTTTTGCAAAGCCAAAGGAAGAGAGGATACATAAATAAAAGAAACTCGTGTGTACCCTTGCCTTTGCTAAGCTGTTCTTTTGCCGCCATCTGCTGGTGACATTGGAAAGTGCATGGGGCTTTTCCAGTATTCCTGGGAGGCTGAGTCACATGCTCATTTATCTCTCACTCATTTATTCAGCAATTAATCAACACTGGGACATGGACTCTGTTCTCATGGAACCTCCGTTCCAGCGAATCAAGCCTCATAGCCATTCCCTGGAAACTAAGAGTTGCAGAGAATGATGGCAAGGGAAATAACTAGAATTTGGAGGCAGATAAATGGGACTGGAGCCCTAGCTTTGCCACCTACTTTCTGAGTGTCCTTTGGACAGGTGGTTTAACTTTTCTGGGTCTTAATTCCTCATAAAAGTGGAATAAGTATACCCACATTCCTACAGGCAGATGTGCTGTAAAGAGCAAGGGACAGCTGGGCACGGTGGCTCACGCCTATAATCACAGCACTTAGGGAGGCCGAGGCGGATGGATCACAAGGTCAGGAGTTCAAGACCAGCCTGGCCAACATGGAAAAACCCCGTCTCTACTAAAAGTACAAAAAAATTAGCCAGGTGTGGTGACAGGTGGCTGTAATTTCTGCTTCTCAGGAGGCTGAGGCTGGAGAATCGCTTAAAACTGGGAGGCGGAGGTTGCAGTGAGCCGAGACCATGCCACTGCACTCCAGCCTGGGCAACAGAGTGAGACTTCATCTGAAAAAATAAAAAAATAAAAAAGACAAGGGACAAATATCCTTGCAAAGCACCTGCTCTATCAACAGTTCCTACTTCCTTCCCTTTTGGGAATTCCAACAAAGGTAGAATTTATTTAGGTAGCTTTTATTTCTATTTTTGTTTTTTTGAGACAGGGTCTTACTCTGTCACCCAGGCTGGAGTGCAGTGGCAGAATCTCAGCTCATTGTAACCTCTACCTCCTAGGCTCAAGCAATCCTCCCACCTCAGCCTCCCAAGTAGCTGGGACTACAGGCTTGTGCCACCTTGCTCGGCTAACTTTTTGCATTTCTGGTAGAGACAGGATTTTGCCATGTTGCCCAGGCTGGTCTTAAACTCCGGAGCTCAGACGATCCACCCACCTCAGCGTCCCAAAGTGGGATTACAGGCATGAGCCACCATGTCCAGCCTTACGTAGCATTTTTCCCCCTCGACTGTTCTAGAAAATTGCTTCATCGCCTATGGCAGTTTCAATAATCTCCACCAGTTTAATTCAACTGATATTTATTTATTTATTTTCCAAGACTGAGTCTTGCTCTGTTGCCCAGGCTGGAGAGTGCAATGGTGCAATCTCGGCTCACAGCAACCTCCGCCTCCTGGGTTCCAGCAATTCTCATGTCACAGCCTCCCAAGCAGCTGGGATTACAGGCACCCACCAACACAACAGGCTAAGTTTTTGTATTTTTAGTAGAGATGGGGGTTTCACCGTGTTGGCTAGGTTGGTCTTGAACTCCTGGTCTCAAGTGATCCTCGTGCCTCGGCCTCCCACAGTGCTGAGATTACAGGCGTGAGCCATCACACCCGGCCTTCCTCTTTAAAATCAAACTATGTTGCTCAAGTCACCACGCTTCTTTTCTCCTACTCAAAGCCTTTGCACGTGCTGTTCCCTCAGCCCAAGGATTTTTGGTCTTGGCACTGTCGGCAGTTGGAACCGGGTGGTTGTCTGCTGTGGGGCTGCCCTGTACACTGCAGGGTGTTTAGCAGCAGCCCCGGTCTTTGCCCACCAGATGCTAGGAGCATCCTCTCCTCTAGTTGCCGCAGTAAAAAACATCTCCAGGCCTTGCCAAGTGTCCTGGGTGGGGAGGAGGGGCAAATCACCCCTGGTTGAGAATCACTGCTTTAGCCTGAATTCCTTCCCCGCCTTTTTTTTTTTTTTTTTTTTTTTTTTGAGACAGGGTCTTATTCTGTCTTTCAGGCATTGGAGTGCAGTGACGTCATCATGCATCACTGCAGCCTTGACCTCCTGGGCTCAAGTGATCTTCCCCCAACCTCCACAGGCTCACACCACCACACCCGGATAATTTTTATTTTCGTAGAGACCAGGTCTCACTGTGTTGCCCAGGCTGGTCTCGAATTCCCGGTCTCAAGTGATCAGCCAGCCTCAGCCTCCCAGAGTGCTGGGATTACAGGCATGAGCCACCCAGCCTGGCCCCATCTTCTCTTCAGGTTCATTTCAGCATGTACGTCACAGAAAGTCTTTCCTGACCTCCCACGCTGCTTTAGATCTCCCTGTTACAGGTTTTCAGGGCCTCTAACACCTCTTCTACTGGGCAGATAATAATTATCGTTAAATGACAAACTCTGTAATGAGATATTTAGTATATGTACCCCCTAGGGGAGCTTAAACAACCCAACAGGCAGGGACCTGATGGGTGTTATTCACTGAACTGGTATCAGGAGACCATGCAAATAATGGGCAATTAGTGAAGGCTTCTTACGTGATCACGAGCTACTGAGCAAGGCTGACTTCAAAGTCTGTTTAGCTGCGTTTCCTCTACTTGAAATATTTGGGTCATATGGGACTTTTCCATTTGTCACTCTAGCCTTTCTTAGCTGTCCTTTCAACAACATCAACAAGCTACAGCTTGCAGGCCAAGCTCAGCCTGCCACCTGTTTTCAGGAGGCCTGTGAGATAAGAATGATTTTTACTTTTTAATAGTGATGTCTTTATTGGATTACCTCTTACATGGAGACGAAGTCTCACTTTGTTGTCCAGGCTGGCCTCCAGCTCCTGGCCCCAAGCAATCCTCCTGCTTCTGCCTCCCAGAGTGTTGGGATTGCAGACACGAGCCACTGCACCCAGTCATACTTTTTTAGACAGTAAAAGAAAAAAAAAGAACACAACTCAATGACATGTGGAAATTACATGATATGCAAATTTCAGTGATCATAAAAAAAGTTTTATTGGAACCCAGCCATGCCCATTCACTTACATATTGTCTTGTTTCAGCAGGGGCTGTAGGATCCCCCAAATTGGATGTATTTTATTATTTTCTCTTGTAGAAAAAGCTTGCCAACTCCCGGTCAAAGGAAGCGGTGGCTACTACATCCATTTTTCAAACTAGAAAACTGTGTTACAAACCACACACACGCAAGAAGTCCTGGGCCGGTTTACTGTTGTAACAAAAGAGAACCAAAAAGACCCCCCCTAAAAGGCAAAAAGATAAACAAAACCATGCAGACCAGGGGCACCTCTCTTGAAGACTAGGTTCTCAAGGGGCTAATGAGGCTAATAAGAACTTAAAAGTTATTTTGAAATGGAAATGAAAATGAGCGATAGCCCATGAAGTCATCCAGCATTTAGTAGGTCCTCAATAAAATAGCCTGTTCATTCACAAAATTTCCCCTCCCCAGGGGTCTTGGAGAGAACATGCTGGTTGCAGGATGTCTTATCTTAAAATGAGTCAGTCAAAGGTTAAAAATAACAGATTGTGGGAATCAAAGGAAGCTGAATGGTGGTGGCTTCTGCAGGCTCAAGGTGAAATCAGCTTTGTTTTAGATTCCACTTCCAGTGAACTAAAACCAGAATGCCTATAGCTGAAAGACAAAAGCCGAGCCTTCCCTGAATGGAGGTTTTTGTGATTTGCTTTCCTTTAGGCTGAATGGGGAGACATAAGGTCATGTTTACTCCTTTCTAATGCTTGCAGCAATTCAGTCACACAAAGGAGGCTGCGATAATTTTCTTTTCTCTTTCCTTTCTCTCTTCTTCCATCCTTTCCTAGTGCAGATAACAGCTTTGCCTAATCAGAAGGTAGTTAGTTATCTCAATTGATTGTTCACAGTCAGTTACAGATCGAACTCCTTATTCTTTTTTTTTTTTGAGATGGAGTTTTGCTCTTGTTTCCCAGGCTGGAGAGCAAAGGAATGATCTTGGCTCTCTGAAACCTCCGCCTCTTGGGTTCAAGCAATTCTTCTGCCTCAGCCTCCAGAGTAGTTGGGATTACAGGTGCCCACCACCCCACCTGGCTAATTTTCTATTTTTAGTAGAGGCAGGGTTTCTCCATGTTGGTCAGGCTGGTCTCGAACTCCTGGCCTCAGGTGATCCACCTGCCTTGGGCTCCCAAAGTGCTGGGGTTACAAGTGCTGGCTTGAAGCCCCAGGATTTACAGAAGCCAAATCCAAGGTCAAAATGGAGGCAATTACCTAGATGATTTAGGTAAACATGGGGGTTGTGTTGTAAGTGTTTTAACATCCACATCTGAATTATTGAGCCACCGTGCCTGGTTGAACTCCTTATTCTTTTCCTTCCCCTCTTCTCACTACTGTATTTTACTAGTCTTTTTAAAAAATAAAATAAAATAATAAATTAAGAAAGGATGGGTGCAGTGGCTTCTGCCTGTAATCTCAGCACTTTGGGAAGCTGGGGCGGGTGGATTGCTAGAGCACGGGAAATCAAGACCAGCCTGGGCAACATAGCAAGACCCTGTCTGGAAAAAAAAAAAAAAAAAAACTAGTCCAGTGTGGTGGCACGTGCCTGTAGCCCCAGCTACTCAGGAGACTGAAGCACGAACATCGCTTGAGCTGGGGAGGTCGAGTCTGCAGTGAGCTATGTAGGCACCATTACACTCCACCTGGGTGACAGAGCAAGGCCTTGCCTCAAAAACAGACAAACACAAAAAATCCAGCTTTCACTGTAGGGTTAGTTGAGGAAACTGAGGCTCAGAGACTATCAGTGGTGTACCCATCGTTCCCCTTCCAAAGCATGACTTCACTGCAGAACACTGGGCCTCCCCTTATGTGTCCCCTTCCATCACTATGCCCCAGTTCCCTGGTCCTCTCAGCTCTGCCTAAATGAGAATCTCTGTATTAATCATCTTGAAGCCCCAAGACTTACAGAAGCCAAATCCAAGCTGAAAATGGAGGCAATTACCCAGATAATTTAGGTAAACGTGGGTGTTATGTTGTGAGTGTTTTAACATCCACGTCTGAATTATTGAGCCATTGTTTCCCCTCCTGCTCCCCATTGTGTTGTTGAAGAGGCCAATTCTCCCCAGACAGCTCCTGTTTGTTTTGTGCTGAACAGGGCCTGGCAGCTAAGGAGAAAGGGCAGGAACAAAACCCCGGGGCGAGAGAGGCGGACTGGGTGAACTCTGGAGGGCCCAACCAATTTGTGTTTGAGGTCAGTCACCTTTGTGCTTCCACAAAAACCCCATCCAGGAGGCACACTCAACCCCTAGCAATTCTGCTCTGTGAAAACACTCCCAACATACGGAATATCAAAGCAGCCAGGATGTGCCTCTGTGTGCGTGCTCAAAAATCGAGCAAATACGGCGGAGTTGTTGAAAAGCAACTAAAAACCAGTCTTCTATACTTTCTTAGAAAAAGAGTGAATTTTAGAGTCAGATATGTCTGTCCCCATCCCCTCTCATGCCTCCCATTTGCTTAGGAACCGTGTGACTTTGGAAAGGGCTGAAGCTTCTTGGAGACTTCACTTCCCTCCTCTTAAAACAGGGCTGATAATAATCCTTGCTTTATGGGGTCGCTGGGAGATAAGGCAGACCCCGCACAGAGTCCCCCAGGGACTCCAACGGTGAGTTTGATGTACGCCTGCTGCTGTGGTTATTTGTGGAGTCTGAGATCTCATCTGCTAAAGTGAACACAGTCACATGGCTATCCAGAAACAAGGCAACTACCCCCAGACCTCCCAGCCGGCCGGCTTCTTTCCTGGTCGGCGCACCACGGTAAAACAGGAAGGCTGGTGCCCCATGGACACCCGAACAATGGGAAATCCATGCATTAAAATTTTATAGACTGCAGCAGCCCAGTTCAAAAGAAACAGGCTTTAAAGAAAAGCAAACTGGTGTCCAATGACATCAAATAGAACCGGGAGCTCCAAAGTACATAAGCTTCTTGTCTCTGTTCTTATTTATTTATTGCTGTTGCTCACGCCAGTCAGGGCGGCAGGGGGTTGGCAGGCTTACTCTTGGGCCCAGATAAGGAAGCGGAGGCGTAGATGGGTTAAGTCCTGATGTCAGGACTCAAAGCCATTTCAAGGTCGGAGAACTCCACGTTCCATAAACACAAGGCCAACCCAGCAAGCCAAAAGGAGTACAAAAATGTTGAGTGTCAATCAAAGCATATGTAGTGACCCTAACAGTCAAACAGGTGTGTGCTCTCGCCAGTCATTGCGTGTCTATGGCAAACTCCCATTGGGAGCAGCCATTTCCAACCCAATTGCACGTTAAATTCACCTGGGGAGACTTAAAGTTTCCCAGTGCCCGAGCTCCACACCAGACTAGTGGAATCAAAGTTGGGGGGATAGGCCCTCTCTGGCTTTTTTTTTTTTTTTTTTTT
>NW_016107374.1:3477962-3486669 GCF_001604975.1 Cebus imitator | reverse complement strand
AAAAAAAAAAAAAAAAAAAAAAAAAAAAAAAAAAAAAAAAAAAAAAAAAAAAAAAAAAAAAAGAAAGAAAGAAGAAATTGAACCCCCAGCCCTAAAATTTGAGTTGGTTGTTTCTTATCTGGGCGCCAGCTTCAGTGGGTCTACAGTCCTCTGAAATGTTAGTTTTCTGATGCTGTGTAGCTGTGCATTTTTCTGGGTAGATGATTAATAGTTTTCTTCCAATTTTCAAAGTACATGGATAACTATGCCCCTCCCCTGAAAAGTTAAAATGTCACTGCTTCAAGATTAAATCAAGTATGTTCCAGGAAGGAGGTTGTGGAGGGCTCGAGATAAACCTCGCTGCACTCCGTTCGTTGCTGTTATAACCATGCTGTATTGAAACTGTTCACATGGCCTTGTCTTCCATGATTTTCTTGGCTTTCATCAACTCTGTGGACCACGTGTCCCTGAAACGTCTTTCTTTCCTCAGTTCTCATGACCCTATGGCCCTCTAATTCTCCCCTACATCTCTGGTCATCACCCTACCCAGGGCACACTTAACAGATTCCCTTCCCTCTTCCCCCTTCTCCCTTCCCTTCCTTTTCTTGGAGCCTCGCTCTGTCACCCAGGCTGGAGTGCAGTGACATGATCTTGGCTCACCACAACCTCCACCTCTTGGGTTCAAGCAATTCTTGTGCCTCAGCCTCCCGAGTAGCTGGGATTACAGGTGCACATCACCATGCCCAGCTATTTTTGTGTGTATATATATTTTGAGATGGAATCTTGCTTTGTCACCCAGGCTGGCATGCAATGGCATGATCTTGGCTCACTGCAACATCCACCTCCCATGTTCAAACAATTCTCCTGCCTCAGCCTTCCAAGTAGCTGGGATTACAAGTATGCGCCACCATGCCTGGCTAACTTTTGTATTTTTAGTAGAGACAGGGTTTCACCATGTTGGTCAGGCTGGTGTCAAACTCCTGACCTCGTGATCTGCCCGCCTCAGCCTCCCAAAGTGCTAGGATTACAGGCGTGAGCCACCACACCCGGCCTAATTTTTGTATTTTTAATAGAGATGGGATTTCTCCATGTTGGCCAGGCAAGCCTTGAACTCCAAACCTCAAATGATCCTCCTGTCTTGGCCTCCCAAAGTGCTGGGATTATAGGCACCAGCCACCACACCAGGCCAACAGGTTCTTTCTTTTTGCCCATTCTTTAATCATACTTTAATTCTGGATTTACATCTTCAGTCCCTCTCTCTTTTTGGTCTCCTTATTCCATGGGTCCCTAATAAAGTGTTGGCTTCAAAATCAGTCCCTATCTGGACAGATCTTTCTCTAGAGTTCCAGGAGCAAGAGAAAGAACTAAGTGTCTCTACCTAGACATTTCAATTATAACTCAAAGGCAGTATATTCAACTTGAATCCATTATCTTGTTTCTCCCCATGCCCCATCTGCCATTCCTGTATCATTGGTGATTTCCATCCATCCATCCATCCATCCATCCACCTATCCATCCATCCATCTATCCAACAACTATCTACTGAACCCCTCCTCTGTGTCAAGCATCATGCTAAGTGCTAAGAACACAGAGATGCCCCAAACAGATATTCCCTGTCCTCATGGAGTTTACAGTCTATAGAAGGAGACAGTCCTTAAGCAAGAAAACACACAAATGAATGTAAATACACGTAATGCGAGAATATTTCTCAAAGGGGAGAATGGGATTCCAGGTAAAAATAACTTGAACTGATTCGCCATCCTGCTGGAATCAGATGTATTCATAAGAAATCCAAGAACAACCTGGGCATTTTTAGGATGGTCTTGGATGGTTTTCTCAAAGAAAACATCATTAGTGCTGAGACATGAATGACAAAGTGGGGTTTACCAGGTGGCGAGTAGAGGGGTGTTTAAGGCGTAAAGCATAGGTTAATCAGCAGACTCCCAGGAGAAATAAAGTAGCGGGCCTGACATGATGGCTCACACCTGTAATCCCAGCACTTTGGGAGGCCAAGGCCAAGGTAGGCTAATCACTTGAGGTCAGGAGCTCCAGACCAGCCTGGCCAACATGGTGAAATCCCATCTCTACTAAAAATACAAAAATTAGCTGGGTATGATGGTGCGTGCCTGCAATCCCAGCTACTTGGGTGTGTGAGGCAGGAGAATAACTTGAACCCAGGAGACAGAGGTTGCAGTGATCCAATATCGCACCACTGCACTCCAGCCTGGGAGACAGAGCAAGACTCCATCTCAAAAAAAAAAAAAAAAAAAGAAAAGAAAAAGAAAAAGAAAAAAGGAAAAGAAAGCAGCAGCTTCACCTGCCAGAGGAAAGCAGATCCATGAAAGAGTAAACCTGAGAAAATAACTGTTCCCATGGCACAAGACGGAGAGGGGAGCTTGGCTACGGCCAAGTATATGACATGACCATAGCTAGAGCATGGTGGGATGAAGTTCATGTATTTATTTAGTAAGTATTAATTGAGCATCTATCATATGCCTTGCACTGTTACCGACGGGTACAGCAAGGATCAGACCCTACACCCAGGCAGCTCATTGCCTATTCAATTTCTGTTCAAGGGATGAAATGTTAGTTTAGCACTTTGGAAGTCCTTTACCTATTTTTTTTTTTTTTTCCATCAGCCTGCTTATAGATTCACAAAACCTACTGACTCTTTCTCAGATGAATTTTTTTTTTTTTTGCCTTTTAAACTCATTTAATCTAATTCCCTTCTGAAAACTATCTTCAGGTAGAATCACATTGGCAGTCAGGTTTTACCATAATAATTTTGAGGGAGATAAAGTTTAGTTCATAAAAGAGGAAAAGAGCCATATAAAGGTTACATTTCCATAACTCATTGAAAGTAAGTTAGTAAAAATATCGAGAAGATTATAAGATGTACATTATAGGCCCTGGAAAAAAGAATAAGAAAATAAATAAAAAGTGCACAGAAAATTATTAAAGAAATTATAGCATTGTAAGGAAAATATGTTCTTAATGCCAAAGAAATCAACAAAGGCAGAAAACAGATTAATGTTTTAAGGTGAATAAAATAAAATGCATAAGATTTCAAAGAAGACCTATTATACTGAAATACACTTCTCAAAAATTCCTTTGCTTGGACTTAGGAGGTATCTTCAAGGCGAAGATGATGAATACAGCTATTTCATCCAAAAGCTGTGACTTTTTTTTTTTTTTTTTTTTTTTATTTGTATATTTATATAAAATGTATTTATATATATTGTATGTTCATTTATATAAATTTTTTTTGAGAGGTCTCATTTTGTCACCTAGGCTGGAGTACAGTAGCACAATCATGGTTTACTGCAGCCTCCACTTCCTGGGCTCAAGTGATCCTCACACCTCAGCCTCCAAGTAGCTGGGACTACAGGCATGTGCTACCATGCCAGGTGAATTTTTATAGTTTTTGTAGAGATGGGTTTCACCATGTTGCCCAGGCTGTGTGGCACTTAAAAAAAATCACCTATCCAACTCCCTGCTCTGAGGGTGTGGTTGTTGGACAACGTCAACTTCATTCATTTAACTTGCCAAATAGATTCTACCTCCTCATTAGGATTTTCTAAAGATGACACCTTGGTCAGCAGACAAGAAACTGCCTTGGCAGTTATACAGTTCCTTGTAGATTGATAAATTAGATTTCTTTCTTTCTCTGTTTTTCTTTTAGAGACAAGATCTTGTTCTGTCACCCAGGCTGGAGTGCAGTGGCACACTCAGCTCACTGCAGCTCCAAACTCCTGGGTTGAAGAGATCTTCCAGCCTCAGTCTCCCTCGGTGTGGGACTACAGGCACACACCACTGCAACTAATTTTTAATTTGTTTACAGAGATGGGGGGTCTCACTATGTTGCTCAGGCTGGTCTTGACCTCCTGACTTCAAGCAGTCCTCCTGCCTCAGCCTCCAAAAGTGCTGAGATTACAAGCATGAGCCACCACCCCGGCCACAATATCATTCTTAACCTTCCCAATGACCTACGAAGTAGGTGATCCTCTTTCCTTGGTGGGAAGACAGAAAATTTGAAGAGCTAGATTGATTGTCCAAACTCACGGGGTTAATAGGAGGATTAAAATTCCAGAACCAGGCCAAGTATGATAGCTTACACCTGTAATCCAAGCACTTTTGGAGACAGAGGTGGGTGGATTACTTGAGTCCAGGAGTTTGAGATGACCCTGAGCAACATAGCGAGATCCTTTCTCTACAAAAAGAATTTTTTTTAAAATTAGCTGCGCATGGTGATGTGAGCCTGTGGTCCCAGCTAATGAGGAGACTGAGGTGGGAGGATTGCTTGAGCCCAGGAGGCGGAGGTTTCAGTGAGGTATGACCATACCACTGCACTCCAGCCTAAGTGACAGAGTGAGACCCTGGCTTAAAAAAAAAAGAAAGAAAGAAAAGGAAAAAAAAAACAAAAAGGAAAGGAACATTACAGAACCATTACTCTATTCTGTATCCCTGTATATCACCACAGAGCAGAATCCTCTATTTGTTCTTCATAGAAAATGTGAAAGGTAATGAGAAGCTTTGGGCAGGAAAGAGTTGTTGTGTAAGCAAACATTGTCGCTTAAAAGCCAGAATCTGGCCGGGTGCAGTGGCTCACACCTATAATCCCAGCACTTTGAGAGGCCAAGGCAGGTGAATCACTAAGTCAGGAGTTTGAGACCAGCCTGGCCAACATGGCAAAACCCTATCTCCGCTAAAAAATACAAACATCAACCAGGGATGGTGGTAGGTGCCTGTAGTCTCAGCTACTCAGGAGGCTGAGGTGGGAGAATTGCTTAAGCCCGGGAGGCGGAGGTTGCAGTGAGCTGAGATCGTGCCACCGCGCTCCAGCCTGGGCAACAGAGTGAGACTTCACCTAAAAACAACAACAGAAAAAAACCCCAGAAGCTTCTACATGTTGGGCTGTAGGAGCTTCAGGTGGGTTACTTTCTTTCCTTGGGTCTTCTCTTTTTACCTTTGTGAAATGAGTGCGTTGGACTAGTGAAATTCCCAAGGCTCTTGGCATCAATGTCACTGTAAAATTCAAGACCATCATGCCCCCTTCAGTTAGCTTCCTTTTCTAGAAGATTCCTCATGTTTGGCACCAAACCCTTGAATGAGTGTTTAGTTGGCTGAAAGCCATGAGACCGTTGAGAAAAAAAAGTGGAAGGTCTACATTTATAGCCATGGGACCCCATAACCATCATCTGCCTTTCCTCTGGACTTCAAAACACGCCCAAGCTCCATTTCCTTTCCGTGGCAGGATTCATTTTATGAGCTCAGAAGGGACGACACATGTCCTCCACCCCTGTCGGAAATGCCAGGACCCACTTTCTTGTTGAATGGCAGGATCGGCGCCCACAGATGGGGGCAGGAGGTTTAATGAGTTTTCTGTCTTCAGGGTGCAGGATGAACCGCACCCTCTTTCTGCCAGGCTTGGACCCTGCGCTCTGCCGGGTGGCCAGGGAGAACAATCCACTCTTTCTGGAACTGACATCGGTCCATGGGAGTGGGGAGGAAGTGCCCGAGAGTGGGGGCTGGGAGGCAGATCCTGCTGACAGCGGGGAGACGACAAAAGCAGGCTTGGCACTGTCAGGGCCCTCCAATAAGGGCCTTGTTGTCCTTCCCTTTTCCGAGGGTCAGAAGGGAGCCCTGGCTGGGCGGAAATGGGGGAAGAATGCAGAGCCATTGTCCTTACCGCCTCGGAGGCTCAAGTGGGCCCCCTGTCAGGCCTCGGAGTAGGCTCTTGAAGACCACTTCAGACGGACCTCTGAGTCTTCAGGGATTAATTAAGGGCAAGTGGGAAGAGGGGGCTAGCACACTCCAGCTCTGGGCTCCTGAGGGGTGAGGGCTGAAGGCTTTGACAGAAGACCAAGAAGAATCCACACTGTTTACTTTAAAAAAAAAAAGCATCAAAAACATCATCTTTGTTTTCGAAGGCGTCCCGCTACCCCACCTTGATAATCCCGAGACATAAGGTATTGCAGCCCAGGGACAGGCTCAGAGCCGATAGAAGGCTGGTGTTAGGGACAAATTCAATTTCCTGTCTTTCTTTTTCTTTTTTCTCTGAGACAGTCTCTGTCACCCAGGCTGGAGTGCAGTGGCAAGATCACAGCTCACTGCAGCCTCAGTCTCCCAGGCCCAAGCCATCCTTCTTGCCTCAGCTTCTTGAGTAGCTGGGACTATAGGTGCATGCCATCATGGCCAGCTAATTTTTAAATTTTTTGTAGAGAGGGGATCTCACTATGTTGCCCAGGCTAGTCTTGAACTCCTGGCTACAAGTGATCCTCCTGCTTTGGCCTCCCAAAATGATGGGATTGCAGATGTGAGCCACTGTACCTGGCCGACAAATTCAATTTTCTGAACAGAAACCGTGTGCTATTCAAGATGGCACCTTTGCATAGCCCTGGTCTGTGTTTTTTAGGGGGATATGGCAACCACAAATAGTCCCCCAACCCAAGCCATCAGGAATGGAGGTAACAGAGAGCATATCTTCTCAATGGGGATGAAAATTGACTCTTGGAAAGGGTGGTCCAACTCTTTTTTTCTTTTTGAGAGAGTCTCTGTTGCCCAGGCTGGAGTGCAGTGGCACAATTTTGGCTCATTGCCACCTCCATCTCTCAGGTTCCAGTGACTTCCTGCCTCAGCTTCCCGAGTAGCTGGGATTACAGGCGCCCACCACCACGCCTGGCTAATTTTTGTATTTTTAGTAGAGACAGGGTTTTTCCATGTTTGCCAGGCTGGTCTAAAACTCTTGAACTCAAGTGATCTGCCCACCTCAGCCTCCCAAAGTGCTGAGATTACAGGCATGAGCCACCATACCCACCAAAAAATATAACACTTTTTTTTTAAGATGAAGTTTTGTTCTTGTTGCCCAAGCTGGAGTGCAATGGCACAATCTCGGCTCACCGCAACCTCTGTCTCCTGGGTTCAAGCGATTCTCCTGCCTCAGCCTCCTGAGTAGTTGGGATTATAGGCATGCGCCACCATGCCCGGCTAATTTAGTATTTGTAGTGGAGACAGGTTTTCTCCATGTTGGTCAGGCTGGTCTTGAACTCCCAACCTCAGGTGATCTGCCTACTTTGGCCTCCCAAAGTGCTGGGATTACAGGCATAAGCCACCATGCCTGGCCAAAAATTTAACTCTTTATGTATAAAGCACAAATATACATCAAGCACAGAGACATATGCGGCGTGTCTGTCATATTACAAATTCATGGAGTTGGGCCATTAAGAACATGTGAAAAGGATCCTCAGGAAGTTCAATAATGAACAGATTGAGAACTGCTGTCTGAGAGTGTATAAGTTCTGGTGCACTCAAAACCCAGGTTTGTAGCTTTTTAGCTGTGTGTCCTCAAGTTAGTTACTTAACTCCTTTTTTTCATACATGACATGTATCTAGCAAGCATTCCGTAACTTAGTTATTTTTATTATCAGGAATACATACACAGAATCAGCTTTCTCACTGTATGTCTTCCAGGATTTGTGTGCAAGATTGACTAAACTGGAATCCTATGTTGTTGCCCCAGGAGCTTAATTCTCCAGACTTAACACAATTGGTCTACAACTGGTTAATTCAGGTTTTATGATTAGGCGTGCTGAGTGCCAGAGACTCAGAGATGGGGAGAACGGAGCCTGCCCTTGAGGGCCACAGGCTCCCATTCGAACCCATTACATTTCCTTTGTGCCTATCAAAAATGAGGTGCAGGGGAGGCAACTGAGAACACACAGTTCTGTCTGTTTTCAATCAGTTTACTACTGTCACCATCATCATCCTCAGAAATTATGCCACGTTCCCATGCTGTTAGCCATAGTGAGGATCTACCAGAACCTGCCATTTTACCTTGGCCCGCTATGTTCTGAGTCCTTTGGCAATGTCATCCTGTCAATATCACCAGGTTTGTCTGGCTTAATCCCTATTTTGCAGATGGGAATGTGTGTTTGGAGAAGTTATGTGACATCTCTATGTCCACACAGCTAGTCACGGCAAATGAGATTGAAACCTGGATTCCCCTGATTCCAAAGCTCTCTGCATAATTTAGTCTTTAACAAACAGCCTCCAATTTATTTGTTTGTTTGCTTGTTTATTTATTTCAGGCTGGAGTGCAGTGGCATACTTGTAGCTCACTGTAGCCTCATTTGAGCCTGGGCACAAGCAATCTTCCTGCCTCAGCCTCCCAAGTAGCTGGGGCTATAGGTGCACATCACCACACACAGCTAATTTTTTTCTAATGTTTTTTTTTTTTGGCAGTGATGGGGATCTCACTGTGTTGTCCAGGCTGGTCTCAAACTCCTGGTCTTAAGCTATCCTCCTACCTTGGCCTCCCAAATTGCTTGGATTATAGGCATGAGCCACCACACCTGGCCCAGCCTGCAATTTAAATAAAATAATGAAAATAATTGACTTTGTAGGGAACTACTGTATTATAGATATTACCTTATGCCAGATAGCATACTAAGTGCCAATGGGCATTATAGCAATTAATTATCACAGCAACTCTTTAATTCTCATTCTGCAGATGAAGAAACTGAGACTCAGATAAATTAGTCATTTGCCTATTCTCACACAGCACAGAAATGGGAAAGATGGAGTTTGAATCTGGGCCCAACACCTGAGTGTGTGCTTCTAATCACTTCACTATGTCCCATCCATTCATTCATTTCTTTTAAGACAAGGTCTTTTTTTTTTTTTTTTTTTTTTTTTTTTTTTTGAGTCGGAGTTTCGCTGTTGTTACCCA
>NW_016107374.1:3468911-3477796 GCF_001604975.1 Cebus imitator | reverse complement strand
TGGTCTCGATCTCTTGACCTCGTGATCCACCTGCCTCGGCCTCCCAAAGTGCTGGGATTACAGGCTTGAGCCACCGCGCCTGGCCTTAAGACAAGGTCTTGCTCTGTCACCCAGGCTGAAGTGCAGTGGTGCAATCACAGCCCACTGCAGCCTCGCCCTTCTAGACTCAAGCAATTCTCCCACCTCTCAGCCTCTGAGTAGCTGGGACTACAGGCACACACCCCATCACCTGGCTAATTTTTGTACATTTTGTAGAAATGGAGTTTTACCATGTCACCCAGGCTGGTCTTGAACTCCTGGCCTCAAGCAATCAGCCTGCCTCAGCCTCCCAAAGTGCTGAGATTGTAGGCATGAGCCACTGCACCCAGCCCATTCATTTTTGTATTCAAGTAAGTCTGTACTGAGAATTTACTAGACCATGATTTCGGAGGTCTCTCCTGGTGGCTCCTCTGAGGTTTTCTCTCTTGGCTTCTCATTGCCGCTCTTCTTTCCCCCAAAACTTTAAAATATGGCTGGAGAGTGAAAGTCCTATTGCGAGAATCGGATAGGATAAATGTTGTGAACATGCTGCTTTTCCCTTCCTCTGGCCGACAGGCCTGGAGTGCATTTGTTAGTTCTGTGAACTGGGCCAAAACATTTCACCTTTCTGGGTCTCAGTGTCCTCATCAACTAAAACAGGGATAATAATACCAGTCCCAAAGTGTTGTCCAAGCAAAAGAAAATCATGTGGGACAAACACTCATGAGAAAATTAACATATGAAAGGTCCCTTCCCTGGGAACGAAGATTCACTTCTGTCCACATTGCTGGAGGCTTGAGCGGGGTCAGATGTAAGAGTGGAGGGGCTGGGTCTGGCCTCCAGACTCCTAGGAGACCCGTTTGTGTTCTGGCTGTCACTGAGTATCCTGAGCCACGGTCGAAGAAAAATCTCGCTCTCTAAAGCCAGATTTCACTCACTCATTCATTCATTCATTCATGAACTAAGTCATTCAGTCCTCTCATTCATTAATTTAGTCATTCACATATCGACTTATTCTATAATATGTAATAAACTGCTGTTCATCATAGGACACATTTCACAGAGTTGCCTGCTACTTGCAGCCATGAACAAAGACAGTGAAGGTCCCTACTCAAATTCTAAGGGACGGGGACAGGAAGAGTAAAATTCAACTCAAAAATTCACGTGATAAATACAGATTATGGTAAGTACTATGCAGAACATAAAAAAAAAAATAAAAATAAACAGGCTGAGAGACAGTGCCAGGGAGGGTCCAGTTTAGATAGACATGTCTAGGACGGGAACCTAAGAGATGACAGTGGAGGGGAAATCTGAAAGAAAAAGACAAGCAATGGGAAAGTCCAAGTCAGAGCTCTCTGACCTCCTTCCCAAAAGCTTTGCTGTAATTATCCTTAAAATGCCATTAGGACTCATTTTTTACAATTGAAAATAAAGGAATTTTTAATAAAATGCTACACAAGAGGGTGCTTAGTATGGGCATAGCATATTTTATTTATTTAGTTAGTTAGTTTGACAGAGTCTCACTTTGTCGCCCAGGCTGGAGTGCAGTAGCGTGGTCTCAGCTCACTGCAATCTCCACCTCCCAGTTCAAGCAATTCTCCTGCCTCAGCCTCTGGAGTAGCTGTGATTACAGGCACATGCCACCATGCCCGGCTATTTTTTTGTTTTTTTAATAGAGACGGGGTTTCACCATGCTGGCCAAGCTGGTCTCAAATTCCTGACCTCGTGATCCAACCGGCCTCAGCCTCCCAAAGTGCTGGGATTATAGGTATGAGCCACTACACCCGGCACATATTTTATTTTTAATAAAAATGTTGTTTTGGCTGGGCATATGGCTCACACCTGTAATTCCAACACTGGGAGGCTGAGGTGGGTGGATCATTTGAGGTGAGGAGTGTGAGACCAGCTTGGCCAACATGCTGAAACCCTGTCTGTACTAAAAATACAAAGAAATTAGCTGGGTATGGTGGTGCATGCCTGTAATCCCAAATACTTGGGAGGCCAAGGCAGGAGAATATTTTGTATCCGGGAACTGGAGGTTGCAGTGAGCCAAGATCATGCCACAGTACTCCAGCCTGGGTGACAGAGTGAGACTCTGCCTCAAAAAAAATAAATAAACAAAAATAAAAACTCTGTTTTGTAACTGAATTATTTCTTTACATTATTCAGAACATTTCGTTTCATAACTTCACCATTTTATTTTTGAGACAGGGTCCCACTCTGTCACCCGCGCTGGAGTGCAGCGGTGTGATCACAACTCACTTCAGACTCCACCTCCCTGGCTTAAGTGATCTTCCCTCTCAGCCTCCCAAGTAGCTGGGACTACAGGGGCGTGCTATACACCCAACTAATTTTTTAATTTTTTGTAGCAATGGAGTCTTACTGTGTTGCCCAGGCTTGTCTTAAACTTCTGGGCTCAAGTGATCCTCTTGCCTTGATCTCCCAAAGTGCTGGGATTACAGGCATAAGCCACCTGCCTTACCCCTTCACCATTTTAATACTTGCAAAATTTGGCAGAATATGGCACGTTATGGTTCTATCACCGTTTCCATACAAAAGAGATTTCATTTGCTATTTAATAGGTAATGTTTTTGCTCTTTAAACCCTGGTTTAGTCACCCTTAGTCCTCCCACATTATGGATTCCCCCAGGATACATTCCAAGAGAGAAAAGAGCAAGAGACATGTTGAGGTTTATGATACATTTCGCTAAACTGATCTTCACTGATTCATACTGGCACCAACCCTGAAGGATAACACGCAAAGAGAACTGTCTCCTTTCTTCCCTTTTCCCCAGTAAAGAGGAAAGGAATGAAGACTTGCCTACTGGATCCCAGGCAGCCTGCTAGGGAGGACTTAATTAGGGCTAATTATTTCTTGTCTTTGTAAGGACAGCTAGACGCCACTGGGTCGGGGAATCTCAGCTTAAGGACGGAGACTCTGTCATAGACATTGAAATGCAACCACCTCTTTTTGAAAATGGGTAGGATGGTTTTTCCACAGACTGGGGACAACAGCCTCAGAGTCTTAGAAAAACAAAGGTAGGAGGCCGCTGGAGCC
This sequence comes from Cebus imitator, assembly GCF_001604975.1. Lineage (NCBI taxonomy): Eukaryota > Metazoa > Chordata > Mammalia > Primates > Cebidae > Cebus > Cebus imitator. The sequence goes on along the minus strand of NW_016107374.1, from coordinate 3,474,720 downwards.
AGCAGCTGTTTCTGGGGTCAGGTCCACCAAAATTATTCATGCCTCTTGCCTTCAGGAATTTTAAAAGAGGAGAAAACAAACATTTGTTTATTCATTCTTCTTGTTTCCAGGGATCTCAAACTACCTCAAGATCTGGTGATCTGAGGAATGAACTTGGTGGAATTCTGCAAACTCTGCCTAAGCGAAAGGTGCTTTAGAGGGATGAGGGGGTGAAGAAATGGAATTAGAGGGGATAATGGCCTTTGAATACATATGTTCTGAAAAATTTGAAATGCATCCAAATACAATAAACGCCATGCAGTTTCAACAACTGTTATTATTATTATTTGAGATGGACTCCTGTCCTGTCGCCAGGCTGGAGTGCAGTGGTGTAATCTCGGCTCACTGCAACCTCCGCCTCCTGGGTTCAAGCAATTTCCCTGCCTTAGCCTCCTGAGTAGCTGGGATTACAGGCATGCGTGACCACGCCTGGCTAATTTGGTATTTTTAGTGAAAATGGGGTTTCTCCATGTTGGTCAGGCTGGTCTCGAACTCCTGACCTCAGGTGATCCACCCACCTTGGCCTCCCAAAGTGTTGGGATTACAGCTGTGAGCCACTGCTCCTGGCCTAAATCCATTGTTTCTTTGTTGACTTTTGGTCTTGACAACCTGTCTAGTGCTATCAGTAAAGCACTGAAGTCCCCCAGTATTATTGTGTCACTGTCTCGGGCTCAAGCAACCCTCCCACCTCAGCCAGCCTAGCAGCTGGAACTCTAGGTGTGCACCAACACGCCTATTTTTTTTTTACTTTTTTGTAGAGACAGGGGTCTCGCCACATTGCCCAGGCCGGTCTTGAACTGAGCTCAAGTGGCCCTCCTGCCTCGCCTCCCAAAGTGCTGGGATTATAAGCATGAGCCACTGCACTGGGCCTACATAAAGTTACATTTTGTCCACCTGTAAGCATTACCTTTAATGTGGCAACCCTCCCTTCCTTGGGTCATCTGAAAGAAGGGATCTCTTGCACCCAGCGATTAGACTGGCCCTTGTTATAGATATGCAGAATGACATCTTGATCAAGACAAAGGGTGATTCAGGAGTGGAAAGCCTTTTAAGATAATGGGGCTTCAGGTCCAGGAGCCTGAAGGAGGAGTTGTCAAAGATTCAATACAAATTTTCCCTACTAATGAAAAAAGAAAATCAAAGAAGTGAGTTTTTTTTCTCTCCTTTAATTTTGCTATTCCATCTTGAGCACTTCCTCTGTTCCTCAGATTGTGCTAAAGTCCTTGCCATCCACATGTGATAAGGAGGAATGACAGCTGTACCACATCATAGCGCTGCTGTGAAGTTGAAGGGAAACCCCTGTAGATTGCACAGCGCTGAGCCGGCACTGAAAACGCACTCAGCCATCCTCGAGGTGAATATTCCTTATCCTGTTGGTTCTGCTGTTTTCATTATCAAGCCAACGTTATTCCTATTACTCATTTTTCGGAGGAAAATATGGGCTCAGAGAGTCAAAGCAGCTCCCTTAAGATCACACAGCACATGCCAGAGTTTGAGTTCAAACTCTTGTCTTATCCACCAGGTGATAAGTTCTCCTGTGATCTCTGCAGTCAAAAACGCTGGGGTTCAGAATGTTGTCTCCATCACTTACAGATAAACCTGTCATTTATTCCACCTTCTCTGAGTGTTTGTGCTCTCTTTTGTTAAACCGAGATAATGGTAATATCTGCTTACACAGTGGCCAAAGGCTTACCATCAGGTTATGTGTGAGAAAATCCCTCATAATCGGAAACATCTCCCCTGGATGTTAGTTATTTTTCTCTATTATTATTTTCACAAGGTAAGGCCACAAATGGATTAGAACGGGGAGTAAACCAAGGAGCAGATCACATGGGAGTGTCAGCAGGTGACATTGTAACATCTCACTACTGTTTTCTCACTACTTGGCCCGCTGTATGTCTCACACATAATAGATGTCAGAGAGAGAGAGAGAGAGAGAGAGAGAGAGAGAGAGGAGGAAGGGAGGGATAGCAGGACGGAAGAAAGGATAAAAAAGAGAGAAAAGAAAATAGAAAGAAGGCCAGGCATGGTGGCTCATGCCTGTAATCCCAGCACTTTGGGAGGTTGAGGCCGACAGATCACCTGAACTCAGGAGCTTCAGACCGGCCTGGCCGACATGGCAAAACCCCATCCCTACTAAAAATGCAACAATTAGCCAGACGTGGTGGCATGTACCTGTAGTCTCAGCTACTCAGGAGGCTGAGGCAGGAGAATTGTTTGAACCTATGGGGTGGAGATTGCAGCTGGTATAACGCTACTGAATTCCAGCCTGGGTTACAGGGTGAGACTCCGTCACGAAAAAAAAAAAAAGAAAATAAGAGAGGAAGGAAGGAAGAAAGGGAGGGAGAAAAAGAAGAAAAGAAAGAGAAAGAAAAAGAAAGAAACAGAAAGAAAGAAAGAAACAGAAAGAAAGAAGAGAGAGGTGCACTCTTAAATGAAAACATGGGTTCCCATCCTGTGGGCCCCAGGGATCAATGGATGGGATTCAGGAGGGGAGCAGACCTAAGAATTCCAGAGAATGGGAGGCCACCTACCTACTGGGGTGTGTATTTTCCTGGGAGGACAATAACAGGTCTTCCTATCAATCAGACCCAATAAGCTGCTCTTACACGTTTATATATAAATATATTTTATTTCTTGCCAAAACAATTTCATAACAGCAACTAACGACATGTAGACCAGGCATGATTCCACCAATATTTGGGGTTCCCTTTTTCACTTTCTCTTTCTGTCCTTGTATTCAGGAATTTAAATAGAGCCATTGGCCTAACATAGATAGTATTTTGAAATTCGTTTATTATTAATATTATTATTATTATTTTTGAGACAGCATCTCACTCAGCTACCCAGGCTGGAATGCAGTGGGATGATCTTGGCTCACTGCAACCCCCACTTCCTGGGTTCAAGTGATTCTCCTGCCTCAGCCTCCCAAGTATCTGGGATTACAGGTGTGCACTACCATGCCAGTTATTTTTTGTGTTTTTTATAGAGACAGGCTTTCGCCCTGTTGGCCAGGCTGATCTCGAACTCCTGACCTCAAGTGGTCCACCCACTTCAGCCTCCCAAAGTGCTGGGAATACAGGTATGAACCACCGCACCCACTCTCACTTATTATTTATTGTTATTACTCAATATAATGCATTCCCCATGTTGCTTGATAGATTTTACATTCACTATTTTAATCATTAAATAATAGTTCACTCCCTTATATAAGAACCCATTTAATATGCAGTGGTGGTGAGATTTCAGTTAATGTAACAAATGAAGCTGGAATGCTGTTGGACACATAGTAAGAGTCATAAATGTTGATATTATTTCAATTTTATACCCAAACCAGTTTATGAGGTTGGCATTGTAATTACACCCATTTTATAGATGAGAAAACAAAGGTGCTGCAAGGTTAGTTAGGCTGTCCTAGGTCATACAGCTAGTTAAGGAGGAAAGCCCAAGAAATTGATGAATGAACAATTTCTGAATTCCTGCATCTTCCAGCCAGCCCACAGCCCACCTTAGGGCAGTGATACTTACAATACAAAGAACCCAGCCTTGATGGGCTAATCCCATTTGTTTGTATGGAGATCATAGGAGGACACCTGGATTGATTTATGCAGTTTCAGACTCCAAAAGCCCCTATCAGGCCTCCTGAGATTAGATAGATTCGCTATTTATATTGTATTGTTTGATTCTTGCTCCCCAAAGACAAAACTTTCCTGCTCACCCTGATTTTATGACCTCAGGCAGTTCACTTAACCTTTCAGCTTGAATCGCAGTTTCTTTATCTCTAAGATGCTACTCTATTCCCAGAGGGGTTGCAGGGACACTAACTGGATGAGATGAACCCAACCCTGGATGTCTCCTCTTCCTTTCAAGTACAAATTCACCTCCTTGAAACTCCATTTCGACTTCCTTTCTCTTTCTCCCTCTCCTCTACTCAGCAACCTATAATGGCCACCCATAATCTCCAGCTGGGAGTCCACTTTCTTCACCTCTAAAATGAGATTAGAGTCAGAAGTTTCAGTGAGGATGAAGTGGTAAAATACATTTAAAGCTCAGTGTGTCACACATGGATTTTTGTTGTTGTTTGTTTGTGTGTGTTTTTTGAGATGAAGTCTTGCTCTGTAGCCCAGGCTGGAGTGCAGTTGCATGGTCTTGGCTTACTGAGACCACTGCCTCCCAAGTTCAAGCAATTCTCCTGCCTCAGCCTCCAGAGTAGCTGGGATTACAGGTGTGCGCCACCACACCCAGCTCATTTTTGTGCTTTTAGTGGAGATGGGATTTCACCATGTTGGCTAGGCTGGTCTTGAACTCATGACCTCAGGTGACTTACCTGCCTCAGCCTTCCAAAGTGCTGGGGTTACAGGCATGAGCTACTGCACCTTGCCAAGTCGTACATAGTTTCTACACATAGTCTCTACATATTTTGTCGTTGTTAGAGAGTAAGTGACATGTCCAACTAGTTAGAGAGCTAGCATTATCAGCCTGGTAAGATTTACAGTCTGACAGCTCTCTCTCCCCATTGCCAATTTTTTTTTTTTTTTTTTTTTTTTTGAGATGGAGTCTCACCCTCTCACTGAGGCTGGAGTGCAATGGATTTTGGCTCATCACAATCTCCACCTCCTTGGTTGAAAGGATTCTCCTGCCTCAGCCCCCCAAGTAGCTGGGATTACAGGCGCCCACCACCATGCCCAGCTAACGTTTTTGTAGTTTTAGTAGAGACAGGGTTTAACCATGTTGGTCATGCTGGCCTTGAACTCCTGACCTCAAGTAATCCACCCCCCTCAGCCTCCCAAAGTGCTGGGATTGCAGGAGTGAACCACCGAGCCCAGCCTCCCTTTGCCAATTTCTAAAACACTTCTGACCCACCCAACAATGACTATGTCTGGTTTCATCTAGGATTGGGAAGAGCTTTCTCTTCAAAGAAATAAAAAGGGAAGATAATCGAAAAGTCAAATACCTGAGTGGCCACGAGATGCCTGTCTCTGGAGGCCTGGCTTGGATTAACCCCCAGCATGGATGCCTCAGAACCATTCCTTCCCTGAGAACCAGCGTCCTGTTTGGGATGGCAGACCCCCCTGGACTCTTAAAGCTCCAGCCTTCAGGACTGTGGGCCCCATGGAAAATGACCCTAGTCTACCTTTACTTCTGATCCCTCTTGATTTATTTCTGGACACACATTTTTGTGGGTGCTGCCACCCACTATCTGGCTTGGTTGTCCTCTGGGTTTTCAGTGTGTGCATTCGAAGAGAGGATGCCAGATAGCTAATCTTACCTCTGACCAACCCTCTCAAAGGCACAATCAAGATAGAACCCAGAACGCATCTTGCATTGCAAACCTCCAAAGCCGGTTGAGCTGAGCTAGTGAAGACACGCCTCAGCCATCTCGATTTTGGGTGTTTCCTGCATTCCCGCCGATAAGGAGTCACCTCTGAGGAGCCTGAACCGCCTGTCCAGAGGGTAGCGTGGGTGAAAGTTTTAAGACGGTCTGGGCACACTCAGGGTGCAACAGTGATCACCTCGTACACAGCGCTGAGCACCTTCCGGAACTGTCTTTCTGCCTCTGTCCATGTTGGTTTTCTAGCAGCCTGTGAGGGCTGACGGGCAATGGGCCCTTTTGTCTTTTTTTTTTTTTTATGGAGAATGAGATATTACTGTGTTGCTGAAGCAGGTCTTGAACTCCTGGCCTAAAGCTTTCTTCCTGCATCTGCCTCCCTAAGTGCTAGGATTACAGATGTGAGCCACTGTGCCTGCCAATGGACCCTTTAATTTTTTT
>NW_016107374.1:3466024-3467762 GCF_001604975.1 Cebus imitator | reverse complement strand
AAGAAGAAAGAAAGAAAAGAAGGGAAAAGAGGTGAGAGGGACTGAGTTATTCCAGAATTGACTTCTTTAGCTATGGCTAAAAGATTTTTTTTTTTAAGTAAGACTCTTTAGGGATTATTTTTGAATATATATATTTAAATATTTATATATATTCAAAAATAATCTCTAAAGATTACACACACAAACACACACACACACATATACACACACATATATTTTTTTGAGATGGAGTCTCACTCTGTTGCTCAGGCTGAAGTGCAGTGGCATGATCTCGGCTCACAGCAACCTCCGCCTTCCAGGTTCAAGCCATTTTCCTGCCTTAGCCTCCCATGTAGCTGGGATTACAGGCAAGTGCCACCACACCTGGCTAATTTTTGTATTTTTAGTAGAGATGGGGTTTCACATGTTGGCCAGGCTGGTCTTGAACTCCTAACCTCAAGTAATCCTCCCACCTTGGCCTCCCAAGATGCTGGGATTGCAGATGTGAGCCACCATGCCCAGTTGCTATATATTTTATTTGTAATATATTTTATTTTTGTTTTGTTTTGCCATGCAAAGATTTTCCCTATAATTGGATACTTTTCAAATTGTATACTTAAATGGTAAAAGTTATATAGGTTTTATTTTAAGGAAAAGGTCCTCTTTGTACCACCTTAATTCATATACCCCAGTTCCCTAGGATTAACAGTTGTGTGTGTGCTTAAAGATTCTTTTTAAAAAAATCAAGTGAATTACTTGAATATCACATTTTGCAAATGTTCAAACACCTCCAAGACCTCACTGTGCAAAGAGAATGGAAGTCTAGACCTTTCTCTGGTGCATTCGATGACATCGTCTGTATCTCTGCATTCTCATCACTTCCACTTTTTAAAAGTTTTTGGAGAGAGGGTCTTGCTCTCTTTCCCAGGCTGAAGTACAGTGGTTCTATCACTGCTCAAGGCAGCCTCGACCTCCCGGCTCAATCAATCCTCCTGCCTCAGCCCCCTGGTAGCTGGGATGACAGGCACGACCCACTGCACCAGCTAATTTTTGTACTTTTGTAGGGATGGAGTTTTGTCATGTTGCCCAGGATCCTCTTGAACTTTTGGACTCAAGCCATCCACCTGCCTTGGCCTCTCAAAATGCTGGGATTACAGGCATGAGCCACTGCACCTTACTTCCACTTTTTTTTTTTTTTAACTTCCTTACATTGATCCAGAGCCTAGTCTGTGCCAGGCCCTATGTAAGTGCTTCTTCATTTAATTTATCCTTCTCCCAAACAGATGAGGTAGGTAATATATCTCCCCATTATACAGGGAAAGAAACTGTGACTTAGAGAGGTGGAGAGATTTTTCCCAGATGCTTTAGTTGATCTGAATTTCATCCCAGGAATGTGACTTCAGGGGGGTCTCGTCACCTCCTCACTTACCCATCTAGACCAAGGTTTCTCAGTGTGACCACTACTGGTATTTTGTACCAGGTAATTCTGCACAGTAGGGGGCTGTTCTGTGCGTTGTAGAATGTTTAGCAGCCTCTTTGGTCTCTACCAGTAGGAGATGCCAGCAGTAGCATCATCCTCATTTGTAACAACAAAAAAGATCTCCAGGCAATGCCAAGTGTCTTCTGGGAGCAAAATCCTCCTCCTAAAAACACGAGAACCACTGTTTTTTGCTAATTTCTCGTTCCAAAGATGCAGGGTAGAACCAAAATGTACTTTGCCAGAATGTAGTAATAATTGATTTTTTTTTTTTTTTTTTTT
>NW_016107374.1:3461338-3465024 GCF_001604975.1 Cebus imitator | reverse complement strand
TAAAAATTAAAAAAAAAAAAAATACAACAATTGGCCAGGCATGGTGATGCATGCCTGTAATTCCCAGGTACTAGGCACAAGAATCACTTGAACCAGGCTGGGTGAGAGAGCGAGACTCCCTCTCAAAAAAAGGGCTTTGTCTTTGTCATCTTTTTTATCCATCTTTGATCCCAAAGCCAAGCCCAGGATCTGGCACAGAAGAGGTGTCAATACCTGTTTGGCAAATCGTGAGAAAGGCATAGGTGAATAGTCAGGGAAGACATTTAGGCAGAGGGATTAGAAACACGTTTTCTCTTTCACCTGCATGTATTTCTGTATTCTTTGAATTGGAAATTTAAAAATTTAAAAAAAGGAAGAATAAGCTACTTTTATGTCATACAAAGTTCATAATAGTCAATAAGCTGAATTCACAGTATGATTCCAAATGAATTTTAAAAATATATCTATGCAAAGACATAGAGCGAAGTGTCAATGGGGATTGTCCCTGGTAGGGGTGATTTTTCTTTCATGCCCCTCAAGAGTTCCCAGGCAATACATTAGTGGTGCCTGTGCCTGCTCTGGAATGGGGGAAACTCAGCATCACACCCTGACTCCACTGCTCACTAGCTTTGTGACCTTGGATGGGGTCTCATTTTGTCACTCAGGCTGGAGCACAATGGCACAAACATGGCTCACTGCAGCTTTGAAATCCCAGGCGTAAGCAGCCCTCCTGCCTCAGCCCCCCAAGTAGCTGAAACCACAGGCACGTGCCACGAGGCCTGGCCAATTTTTGCATGTTTTGTAGAGACGAGGGTCTCGTCATATTGTCCTTGCTGGTCTCGAACTCTTGACCTCAAGTGATTCACCTACCTAGGCCTCCTAAAGTGCTGGAATCACAGGAGTGAGCCAATACGCCCAGGCTAGCAAGGTCATCTAAGCTTCGATTTGTTCATCTGTAAAATGAGATGATAAAAGCAGGACCTCCTCTGAAGGATTTGGAATGATTAAAAGAGATAAGGGACGCAAAACGAAGTGCTTCAGAGAGGTTTAATGCCGATAATTAACATACTGTTTTTATCAAACAGGTATTCTTTTTCTTTTTAACACAAAAATAAGATCAAAGCTAGCGAACGTTATTTTTAAAAAAAACTCTGGGTGAGAGGGTTATCAGAACACCCCTTCCCCCTTAGCCCCATGCACAGTCATGCACAGCAGGGATAGCTGGGTCACAGAGTGCCCCAGGGAGGTTCCTGAGAAGCCCAGTGGCTAATTTCGAGGAGCCCGTGAGGCTCTGAGCTCAAAGCCGACTCAAATCAACACGGAGGCTTCGTGGTAATGTACCTGCACTTCCAGGAGAAAACGGCACTGCAGAGAAGCCCCAAACTGTCAAAAATCTCCAATCAATGCTTCATTTTTCGTCTTTGATGTTGACTTGATGATATTTTGTTTTCTGAATTATTCAGCCAAGGTAGGCGAGGAATCTTGTTCACCTTGGTGTCCCCAGAAGCAGCCGGGGGTGGACACGGACAGCATGGAGACAAATATCAGAGCTCCCATTGTTCAAGTGCTAATGGCCTTATTTAACCAGCACAGCAACTCCACAGAGATTTATGCTAGTTCACCCATTTTACAGGTGAGAAAGCTGAGGCTGAATGTGATCTTAATTTACCTATATTCAGGACAACTTCAGGGTAATTAGATCTAGTCTGGCCTGGTATCATTTAGAAACTTGCTGCTACTCAAAAAGTATGGTCTATGGACCAGCAGCAGAGCCCCAGAATCCATAGATATGTAGCATCTCAATGCTGTTCTAGCGACTGAATCAGAATTACTGTATGTTCAAGCCTGACTTTGTATGCTCTTTTCTGTGTCCTCTGTCTCCACATCTACCTTCATGGCCTTAGACCGGGCCACTGCCAGCTCTCATCTGAATCACCCCAACAGCCTTTAACGGCTCCCTCTTGTTCCTTCTCAACCAATCTGGCATTCCCTTACTCCACATCTTTCAATGGCTCCCTATTGACTTTGCATTGACTTCCTAACATAGCACTTCCCATTCTAGAGCCTGCCTTCTCAGCCTTTAGCTCACTCTCACCTTTTCACTACGGACCATGCTGCATGGTCCAGCCTCACCCAATGCCCTTCCTGGCATGCAAACCCACCTCTGGAACTTTGTCCATCCTTATCACCAGGAAGATACTTCGTTTTTTTCTCTATTCCTGGATTGATTTTACTTGTCCCCCTATTCTCATTGGGGCACTTCTTTTATTTTTGGAGACGGAGTTTCGTTCTTGTTGCCCAAGCTGGATTGCAATGGCTCCATCTCAGCTCACTGCAACCTCCACCTCCCAGGTTCAAGCGATTCTCCTGCCTCAGCCTCCTGAGTAGCTGGGATTACAGGCGCCCACCATCACACCTGGCTAATTTTTTGTATTTTTAGTAGAAACGGGGTTTCACCATGTTAGCCAGGCTGGTCTCGAACTCCTGACCTCAGATGATCCACCCGCCTATGACTCCTAAATGGGATTACAGGCGTGAGCCACTGTGCCCAGCTGACACTTCTTCTCTGAGGAAGTATACTCCATCCTCTTGAGCTTGTTCCATCCTGTTGGAGTTATCACGCCTGTCTGCTGACTTGTCTCCCTTCCAGATTTTAAGCACTTCCAGGACAAATGTTGTCTTACTCATCAATGCAGCCTCAGCACTTAGCATGCACATGGTGCATTCCTCCAACACCCCCCACCCTTTTTTTTTTCGAGTTGGAGTTTTTGCTCTGTTGCCCAGGCTGGAGTGCAATGGCATGATCTTGGCTCACTGCAACCTCTGCTTCCTGGGTTCAAGTGATTCTCCTGCCTCAGCCTCCCGAGTAGTTGGGATTACAGGTACCCACCACCATACCTGGATAATTTTTTGTAATTTTAGTAGAGATGAAGTTTCACCATGTTAGCCAGGCTGGTCTTGAACTCTTGACCTCAGGTGATCCACCTGCCTTAGCCTCCCAAAGTGTTGGGATTATAGGCATGATCCACTACGCCTGGCCTGATGCAGTCTCAATAATGGCCCTCAGTGACCACTCTCTGGCTGCTTCTGGGTACACCAAGGAAAACAACAGATTCCTTGTCAGCCCGAGTCGAATAATTTAAAAAACTAAATATCATCAAATCAAACCTAAAGATAAGAAATGAGAAATTCATTTGAGAGTTTTGAAAATTTGTGGATTCTCTATTCTCTGCCATGCTGTTTTTTTTCCCTCCAGTTCAAGTATATTATCATGAATTAACTTAAACGACTCTGAAGTTCTGTCTCTTATGGCTGTGCACTTGGAGTGAAAGCCCCGATGTTAAACACCTTTCTCATGGTGCTGCAAGAGGCATCACACTTTTCAGATCCTTTAGCCCTTTTATAACATAATTTTTGTCTTTGTGATCTAGAACTGCCTAGGATATACATGGTTTAACCAATATTTGTAAAGTGAACATCAGTGTTCACAGCATGCAAAACGGCAGCCCCCCAAACTCCCCAGGTATCCCCAGGCATCCCTTCCTCTTCTCCCCAGGTAATTACTACCTGAATTTGGGCAAAATCATTTCCTTGCTTTTCTTTTACCTTCCCTTCTTTCTTTCTTTCTTTCTTTCTTTCTTTCTTTCTTTCTTTCTTTCTTTCTTTCTTTCTTTCTTTCTTTCTTTCTTTCTTTCTTTCTTTCTTTC
>NW_016107374.1:3442953-3461283 GCF_001604975.1 Cebus imitator | reverse complement strand
TCTCTCTCTCTCTCTCTTTCTTCTTTTCTTTCTTTCTCTCTTTCTTGCCTTTTCTTTTCTTTCTTTTTTGTGACAGAGCCTCCCTCTGTCACCCAGGCTGGAGTGCAGTGGTGTGATCTCAGCTCACTGCAACCTCAGCCTCTCAGGTTCAAGAGATTCTCCTGCCTCAGCCTCCTGAGCAGCTAGGACTACAGGAATGCACCCCCATGCCCAGCTAATTTTTGTATTTTTAGTAGGGAAGGAGTGTCACCACATTGGCCAGGCTGGTTTCAAATTCCTGATTTCATGATCCACCCACTTCGGTCTCCTAAAGTGCTGGGATTACAGGCGTGAGCCAGTGCGACCAGCCCTTACTCGCTTTTCTTTACAATTTTACCCCCTATGTAAGGATCCCTAAGCAATAGAGTTTAATTCGGCCTCTTTTGCTTTTGAACTTTATATAAATGCAACCATGCTTGATATGTTTTGGGGGTCCAGCTTCTTCCCCTCAACATCCCACTGGTGAGATTTCTCTGTGTTGTTCCGGGTAACTTGTTCCTTGTTATATTTTCATTGTCATTCTGAGTATATTTCATTGTATGGAGATGCCACGGTTCCTCCATTCTACTGCGGATGGGTGCTAAGGCTGTTTTTAGTTTGGAGCTAACATGCAAATGACGTGTGAGCAACATTCTTGGCTCCGCCTCTGTCTGTTGGAACACTCACACCCGACTTTCTCTAGAGAGTAAATCTGGGAGTGAAGGTGCTGGGGCCTAGAGTCTGCATCTGTTCAACTTTGCTACGTAACGAGATACCATCATCCCCTGTGGTCACAGTACCTTTACTCTTGTCTCCTGGGTAAGAATTGGAGGCACTGGGAGTTTTGTTCTACAGCCTATCTCAATCTCCCCAAAAAAGCACATTATACACTAAAAAAGGAGGAAGAGAAAGATTTCTAGTCCACAGTCTTGAGTTGCCTGAGGGCTTTTTCTTTGACCTGCAGAGGCAAGTGGTTGCAGGGATGGGAGCGGGAATGAAGCGCTCCTGTCCTTGATGCCTATCTGAGTTTGGAGGGGTGGGGGTAGCATTTGGGCTTCTCCAGTGACTCAACCAGGAAGAATCCTCCCAGCTGAGAGAAATGCTCTCCTGGGCAGTTTTGGGGACAGAACCTGATGGTAGGCTTTTGACTCACATTTTTTCAACAATAGAGAAGTCATAGAGTATCTGAGTTGTATTTTGTTCTTTTCCTCAAATGGAATACTTGTATGGTCCTTTACAATTGTGATGATGGTGATGATGACGATGTGTGTGTGTGTGTGTGTGTGTATGTGTATATATATAAATAATTGGTGAAATTTGTATGCATATTAGATAATAGAAATAGCTGTGCTGTGATTATGTAAGAGGAGAATGTTCTTGCTCTTAGGAGATGCACACTGAAGAACTAAGCGGTAAAACACTTTGATGTTTTCAATGTGCTTCAAAATGGTTCCACAAAAATAACAATCATAACATGTATATAGGTATAGGTAGATAGGTAGGTACGGGTATAGGCGTGGGTGTATAAATAGATATGAGTATAGGCGTAGGTATATAGATATAGGTACAATATATAGCTCAATATAGGTATAGGTATATAGGTAGATACAGGTATAGGCATAGGTATATAAATTGATACGGTATATGCATAGAAGTATATGTACAGGTATATAGATAGATATAGGTATAGGTGTAGGTATGTAGGTAGATTCAAGTGTAAGTGTAGGTATATAAATAAATATGGGTACAGGCATTGGTATATAGTTATAGGTACAGGTATTGGATAGATATAGGTATAGGTGTAGATATAGAGAGTAAATATAGGTATAGGTATAGGCATAGGTATATAGATAGGTATAAGCACAGATAATAGATATAGGTATAGGTGTAGGTACATAGGTAGATATACATATAGGTATAGGTATACAGGTGGATATAGGTATAGGCATAGGTATGTAGGTAGAAATAGATATAGGCATAGCTATACAGGTAGATATAGGTATAGGTATATAGGTAGATACAGGTATAGGTGTAGGTATACAGGTAGTTATAGGTATAGGCATACGTATGCAGATTTAGATATAGGCATAGGTATACAGGCAGATATAGGTATAGGCATAGGTATGCAGATTAGATATAGGCATAGGTATACAGGTGTAGGCACAGGTATATAGGTATAGTTATAGGTATAGGCGTAGGTATATAGATACAGGTATAGGTATTTAGGTAGATACAGGTACAGGCATAGGTATTTAGGTAGATACAGGTACAGGCATAGGTATATAGGTAGATATAGGTACAGGCATAGGTATATAGGTAGCTATAGGCATAGGCATAGTGGTAGGTATAGGTAGATAGGTAGATATGGGTATAGGTGTAGGTCTATACAGAGGTATAAATGTAGGCATATAGAGAGATATAGGTATATGGGTAGGTGTGTAAAGAGGCATAGGTGCAGGCATATAGAGAGATATAGGTATTGGCATAAGTACAGATAAAGCAAATGTGGCACAATGTTGGCAATGCTGAATCTGACTGAAGGGGGTATAGAGGCTCATTGTATTATACCTGCAGCTTCTCTCTCTCTGTCTCTCTCTCTCTCTTTAATATAAAGCTAAAAGTGACCTCCATTCCAACCGCTCAAAGGCAGCCAACTGTTATATCTGATGGATCCCCATATAACTCTGAGAGTGTACATGCGTGTGTGGTGCACACACACGGACATACACACAGGGGCAATTTTGTTTTTATTCTTTTAATTTTTATTTTAGGTCTGGGGTTATACGTAAAGGTTTGTTACATAGATAAATGCACGTCACAGGGATTTGTTGTACATATTATTACATCATCCAGGTATTAAGCTCAGTACCCAACACAGCTAGTGCTCGACTTACGACCACGGTCGGGACCGCGGACCGGTCGTAACACGATTTGGTCGTAAGTTGAGTAGGCTACATGTACAGTTGAAATGGTGCACGCGGAGATGGTAGTGCTGCTGGAAGCTGGTCCGCACTGTCGTACGCCCAGCTGGGCAACGTTTGCATTGCCAGACGCGAGCAGTCGTGGCTAGTGATTGTGGTCGTAAAGTTGAATGATCATAAGTTGCATAGGTGGTAAGTCGATCAATACCTGTAGTTATCTTTTCTGCTCCTCCCCCACCTCTGACCCTCCCCCTCAACTAGACACCAGTGTCTGTAGCTTCCTTCTTTGTGTACATGTGTTATTATTTAGTTCCCACATGTGGGTAAGAACACGCAGTATTTGGTTTCTGTTCCTGTGCTAGTTTGCTAAGGATGATGGCCTCTATTTCTATCCATCTTCAGGCAAAAGACAACATCTTGTTTCATTTTTACGACTGCATAATATTTTTTCATTTTTATGACTGCATAATATTCCATGGTATGTATGTATCACATTTTCTTTATCCAGCCTGTCATTGCTGGGCACTTAGGTTGATTCCATGCCTTTGCTATTGTGAACAGTGCTGCAATAAACATTCCTGTGCACGTGTCTTTATGGTAGAATGAGGTAATTTTGCATACATGGGATTGTACAACATTCGCTGGCTTGGGCACTTGGTTTTTATTCAAGAATATATTGTTACTGTCTCTTCATGTCAAGGTTTAGCCACATTAGGTCAAGGTTGCTCAACATTCATTAATACAAGAACCCTTTAGCTTATTCAACCAGTTCTGTTTGGTTGTTTCTGCCTTATTGTTGAACTTCCAATTTTTCCAATTGTTCTATTATAAACAACACTGAAGTGAACATCCTTGTGCACAGATCTTTGTTTGCACGTCCCAGTAAGTTTTTTGATATAAACAAGCACTTAAAAAAAAAAAAAAGTTTTAAAACTTTTAATGAAAAATTTCCTTGTATGCTTAAACTTTTTAAAAATTTTTTTGAGATGAGGTCTTGCTCTGTCACCAGGCTGGAATGCAGTGGTGTGATCTCAGCTCACTGCAACCTCCACCTTCCAGGTTCAAGCGATTCTCCTGCCTCAGCCTCCTGAGTAGCTGGGATTACAGGCATGCATCACCATGCCCAGCTAATTATTGTATTTTTAGTAAAGATGGGATTTCACCATGTTAGCCAGGCTGGTCTCAAACTCCTGACCTCAAATGATCCAACCACCTCAGCCTCCCAAAGTGCTGGGATTACAGGCTTGAACCACCTCAGCCTTTTCATTTTTAATGACTATTTATTGTGTTTTGATCCTTACTCTTTGTCCACAGTGCTTCACTTCACATGGTCTCGTTTAATTTTTATAATGTCACCTCCGTGTAGGTACTGATATTATCCATATTTTAAAGATGAGGAGACAAAGGCTTAGAAAGGTTAATGACTTTTTAAAAGTCACGCAACCAGCTTTATCTAATTCCAGAAGTCTGGGGCACTTAAACCATTGGCTTTGCTTAAAGCAAGAGGCGCCTGCAATTTCCTTCTCTGATCAAACCACACAAAAGCCACGCTGATTAGACTTTTGAGGTCCCCAAAAGGTCATGGCCAGAATTGAGGTGGGCGTGGTGAGGCCTGCAGATTCTGCTAGAGCTCTGCTGCCCCCTGGTGACAATGCTCTTTCGCTGCTTAGATGGTTTGTCCCTTGGCCCTGCTAGTTGTAGTTAAATTCACACTCCTAAGGTAACGCTAACACTAGCAATGTAACCAGTCATTATCTAAATATTTTCTGAGACTCTTCACCGAGAGTTACATAATCAATCCAAGCCTTGCAACACGACAGTTATCCCCATGTCAGAGAGAAGAAACCAGGGCTCAGAGAAGTTAACCCCCTCCAAGGTCAAGAGGCTTATTGGTTGCAAAGCGACAGTTCAATTCCAGTTCTCGCTGGTCCTTAGGTGTCCACCCTTTTTACTGCCCCATACATCTGCCTGATCTGGCGCACAGCAACATCCCGGAAATTCTTCAGTAAACTTAATCTCAGCCAAAGACAGTTTGCTACAGAGGTTTCAAGTACGGATTCCAGGGTCTGATAGTCCTAATCTTAATCCTGCCCCTGCCACTTTCTTGCTTTATGACCTTGAGGAAGTCACTTGACCTCTCAGAGGGCCATGTGAAAGCAGGGATGAGATAAGTAACGCAAGGAAAGGGCTCAGCCCAGGCGCTGGCACTGAAGAGGCAGCCAGTCAACTAAACTTCATACCCACCGAATAGCAGGAGGCTAGGACTGAGAAATAGCACGAGAATGAGGCCAGTGAACTTAGAGGAGAGGCGGAGAGAGTTTAGGAGAGTTGAGCTCAAACTGGGCTCTGATATTGACACAATGTGAAGAGGTCCCTTTGCTCTCGGGTACCCTGTTTCCCCTCTGTAAAAGGCATTCTTTCTAAAGCCACTTATTGAGGTGCAAACCCTGCTCTTGGACCAGAAACAGATGCTGGGCCTCACGATTTTTTCATTTCTAAAATGAGAACAAAAAATATACTATTCACAGCATTTTTAAAAAAATTTTGAGACAGAGTCTCACTCTGTCTCCCAGACTGGAGTGCAGTGGCGTGATCTTGGCTCACTGCAACCTACGCCTCCTAGGTTCAAGCAATCCTCCCACCTCAGCCTTCTAAGTAGCTGGAAATACAGGTGCATACCACCCCGCCCAGTTAATTTTTTGTATTTTTAGTAGAGACAGGATTTCACCATGTTGGCCAGGCTGGTCTTGAACTCCTGGCCTCGAGTGATCCATCCTCCTCAATCTCCCAAAGTGCTGGGATTACAGGCGTGAGCCACTGTGCCCCGCCATATTCACAGTATTCTTTTGAGGCAGCAAATATGATGGTGCCACTCAAGTGGCTGTTTTGTTAATAAAAGGGGTACATGCAATCAAGGAGCTTGGATGTCTTGAGGGAATGAAAAGAGGTAAACTGATGGCTAACATTTGTTGAAGGTTTAATATTTAATATTTGCCAAGCACTCTTCTGAGCATTCACACATATTAACTCATTTAACGCTCACATCAGTTTTATGAGGGAAGCAATTTTACTGGTCGGCTGTTATGGGTGATGGTGGGCCATGTGATCCAGAGTTGGTCAATCACAGATTCCTATATCCTGACCTCAGTGATTAGCTTAGGAGAACCATAAAACCCCAACCTAATCAATCATTTAGGATCATTTCTAGGCATTGTGTACCTGAATCTGGAGGCGAAAGTCTTCTCTTTTAGCTTTGGGGTGCTGAGGTGAGTGATGTCAGCCTGAAGCTGCCTGGAGACATGCTTTAGCCAGGAAAACTCAGCTAAATAGCTTTAGAATGAGACCAATGCATTGAGAGGCAAGGCGGAAGAGAGTTGAAGAGGACTGCATTGACACCAGCCAATATTGTTAGAATCTCTGTATCCACTTTTTCCTTTCTACATACGTAAACCAGTGAATGTCATATTTCTCTTAAAGCTAGTTTGAGTTGGGATTCTGCATTTACAACCATTGGCTCTCACCAATGCACGTATAGTCCACTTTCGCACTGCTATAAAAAAAAACAACCCAAGACCGGGTCATTTATAAAGGAAAGAGGTTTAATTGACTCATAGTTCCCTAGCTTGGGAGGCCTCAGGAATCTTACAATCGTGGTGGAAGGCGAAGGGGAAGCAGGCACCTTCTTCGCAAGGCGGCAGGAGAGAGTGAGTGTGAAAATGAGGAAGTGCCAGACTTTAAAACCATCAGCTCTCCTGAGAACTCCCTCACTATCAGGGGAACAGCATGGGGAAACCACTCCCGTGATTCAATCACTTCCTTCTCTCCACACCTGAAGATTACAGGTCCCTCTGTCGACATGGGGATTACAATTGGAGATGAGATTTGGGTGGGGACACAGAGCCAAACCGTACCAGCGTGTACACAAATAATGCTAATAGCTATGGCCACCAACGTAATAATAATTATGTCCTTCTCTCTGGTTGGCATTTGACATAGTCTTCAAGACTCAAACATTACCCCTCTCTGAACCCTTCCTTGAGGGACTTCTTCTGGGTAATGGTAGTCACTTTTTAATGAACACATTTTACATCATTTTCATCATAGTTGTGTTTTTATTCTGTTGAATTGTAAAGTCAGATGCACCTTGCTTTTATGTCTTCCTGATTTGCTCATTCTGTTTCTTCCATTTGATTTGTTCTCTTCTCCCCATCTGTAGGGAATCAGTTTTGCAGTTATAAAGAGGACCAGCTTCTCAATCAAACAGAACTTGGTTCAAATTCCACCTCTTGTACTTCCTAGCTTTTTGACCTGGGTCAAATCACTTCCCTCTGTGAGCCTCAGTTTTCTCATCCATAAAATGGGTATTCTAACAGTACATGATACACAAGATTGATGTGATTTGCTTAAATTCTGGAAGTTACTTGTAATTGCTAGTGAATTCTTTAATATTATTTTATTATGGAAGGTTGTTTCGTGGCGGTGCTTGGGGTTGTGGTCAAAGTTCAATGGAGAGTGGGATGGGGGGTGGGTTGGAGGAAATGCTTCTGAATTTTCCCATCACAAATTTCAGTCTAGGTTAATCAGCGTGTATATCAGGGATTTAGCGTAAGCTACCATTTATCCCCAGAGATAAAGGAATTCCCATAAAACCTTAGGCTTCCAAACAAACATCTTCCCACACTCAGCACGTCCCATTCCCACAATCTTGGGTCTCTCCAAGGAATACAGCAGTGGCAGGCAGGACATGAATGAGTCCCATTGTAAAGAGACACTTTGCAAGATGCCCATGCAGGACTCTTATTTAGGAAAATAATTCTCAATAAAGTGAAATGTCTCTGCCTGAGTAATCCATTTTGGGGACTGACCTTTGGGTGTCATGGTTCTGATAGCAGATACATAACTTTGATTCTTCCCAGCTTTACCTGGGGTGAGGCTTCCTTATCGAAAGCATGAGGGTTCTGCAGCCAGAGACACATGGGTAGAAATTCTTGTTTCTCCAGTTACTTGCAATGTGATTTTGGTCCTTCAAGTCTTACTTCTACAAGTATAAAGCAGGGATACCTTCCAAAGCAGCTGTTTTAAAGATTAAATTAGATGACGTCTCTGCCCAGTGACAGAGAACACTTGACACACAGTGTTCCAGGTATCCCCTAGCTTTGTGGCAAGCCACCTTAAAACTTAGTGGCTTCAAATAGCAACAATATGCATTTTGCTCATAGACGTGCAGTCTGGGCAGGGCTTGGTGAAGACTGTTTCTCTCTGCTCCCCTCAGCAACAGCTGGGATGGCTCAAAGGTTGCAGGCAGAGATCATCAGAGAACTCACTCATTCATGTGTCTGGTGGTTGCATGGGCTGCTGGTTGATAGCTCAACTGAGGAAGTTGGGCAGAACACGTGCATGTGGCCTCCCCATGCAGCTTGGGCTGCCTCACAACATGGTAGCTGGATTTCAAGGGTGAATGTCCCAAGTGAGAAAAGGCTCAGCTGGAAGCCATATCATTGTTTACGACCTAGACTCTGAAGTCACACAGCATTTGTTCTGCAACGTTCCGTTCACCAAGTCAGTCGCAAAGGCCTGCTTAGGTTCAAGAGGAAGGGAAGTAGCTCTCTCTCTCGATGGGAGGGTGCCGACTTTCTGGAAGAGAATATGTCACCAGAGATATTGCTTTAGTCACTTTTGAAACATACAAATTTTCTTTTGAGACAGAATCTTGTTCTGTTGCCCAGGCTAGAGTGCAGCGGCATGATCTTGGCTCACTGCAACCTTTACCTTCAGGTTCAAGCAATTCTCCTGCCTCCACCTCTCAAGTAGGTGGGATTACAGGCACGTAGTGCCACACTCAGCTAATTTTTTGTATTTTAGTAGAGATTGGGTTTCATCATGTTGCCCAGGCTGGTCTCAAACTCCTGAACTCAGGCAGTCTGCCCACCTGGGCCTTCCAAAGTGCTAGGATCACAGGTGTGAGCCACCATGCCCAGCCTAAATTGCCTCTTTTAATGAGTGCTAAAGGAAGAGCAAGTCTTAAGGTCACTCACTCTCTGGGCATTACAAATATATTTTCTTTTTTGTTGGCTTTTTGTTGTTTCTGTTTGTTTGTGGAGACAGGGTCTTGCTCTGTTGCCCAGGCTGGAATACAGTGACATAATCATGGCTCACTACAGCCTTGACCTCCCAGGCTCAAGAGATCCTCCCTCTACCGCCTCATGAACAGCTGGGACCACAGGCCCACCGCGATGCCTGGCTAATTTTTAAATTATCTGTAGCAACAAAGCCTCACTCTGTTGCCCAGGCTGGTCTCAAACTCCTATGCTCAGACCATCTGCTCACATTGGCCTCCCAAAGTGCTGAGATTATAGGTACCTGCACATATATATATATATATATATATATATATATATATATATTCCAAGACATATATATTCTCTTACCTGTAAGACAGGAGTAAATAATACCTACTTCGTGGAGAAGTTGGAAAAATAACTTATAGCATAAGAAAAGTCCGGATAGATAGTACGTTCTCAATAAAGGGTGAATAAACTGGTAACTCATGGCCAGGTGTGGTGGCTCACACCTGTAATCCCAGAACTTTGAGAGGCAGAGGCAGGAGGATCACTTGAACCCAAGAGTTCAAGGCCAGTCTGGGCAACATAGTGAGATCTCGTCTTTACAAAAAACACAAAAATTAACCTGGCATGGTGGTGCACGCCTATAGCCCCAACTACTTGGAAGGCTGAGGTGGGAGAATCATTTGAGCCCAGGAGGTCTAGGATGCAGTGAGCTATGATCATGCCACTGCACTCCAGCCTGGACAACAAAGTAAGACCCTGTCTCAATCAATAAACAAACAAAACAAACAAAAATAGTAACTCATATTTAAACACATAGATACAGGGAAGGGAACATCACATACCTGGGTCTGTCGGGTGGGTCAAAGGGAGGGAGAGCATTAGGACACTTACCTCATGCTTGAGGGACTTAAAACCTAGATGATGGGTTGATAGGTACAGCAAACCACCATGGCACATGCATACCTATGTAACAAGCCTGCACATTCTGCACATGTATCCCAGAACTTAAAGTAAAATTTAAAAAAAAATAGTAACTCATATTTATTAAGCCATTGCCAGGCACTAGGCACTACTTTCTGAACACTTTACTGTGTTTTGTTTTATTTAATACTCACAAGAACCCTATAATATACATTGTGTTATTATTACTATTTTACAGATAAGGAGGCTGTGGCTCAGAGAAGTCAAGCAACTTGCTTAAGGTCACACAGCTAGTTATTAGGCCTCCCAGGATTCAAACTGGGGCAGTGCAGCTAGAGCATGAATGCTTTCCATCACAACACCATACTTCCTCTTAGTGATTGAAGTTGTTTAATTCTCACTATAAGGGTTTACAGTGAGACCCAGTGGAAATTACTAAAACCATAAACCAAGAGACAGGAGGTAAGGTAGAAAAGGCAATTAAAAGCTGAGACTTGATGGGAATCTGCTGCCAGTGAGGTGAAGGCTGAGGTGAAGTCTTGCTCACAACCATGAGCAAGACAGCCTGCAAATGATGCCCCAAGCAGGTGGACATGAGGATTCCTGGGGCACCTCTTGGTTGAATCCAGCTAGCCCTTGAGGCAGTCTCTTTCCAGTATCTGCTCAGCTGCCACTTTGCCCTGCCAAGAAGTTGAGATTTTATTACATGTATAATTTTGCCTTGGTTTTATGGTGAAAGTAATATGGGTTCATTGTAAAAATGAAAAGGCAAAAGTATATACAGAAAAAATAAAACATTTTAGCTAGGCATGGTGGCACATGGCTGTAGTCCCAGCTTCTCAGGAGGCTGAGTGGGGAGGATCGCTTGAGCCCAGAAGGCTGAGGCTGCAGTGAGCCAAGGTGGCACCACTGTACTCCAGCCTGGGTGACAGAGTGAGACCCTGTCTCGAAAAAAGAAAAAGAAAAAGAAAGCAAAAGTTTTCTCTAATCCCCTATCCTACAGTGTCACTCCCCAGAGGAAATCACCATCTGTAGTTTAATGAATAGCCTTCCTCATTCTTTGTCTGTTTTTGAGACAGAGTCTCACTCTGACTGCCCAGGCTGGAGTGCAGTGGTGTAATCAAGGCTCACTGCAGCCTTGACCTCCTGGGATCGGGTGATTCTCCCACTGCAGCCTCCTGAGAAGCTGAAATTATGGGTGCATGCCACCACGCCTGGCTAATGTTTTGTGTTTTTATTAGAAACGGGGTTTTGCTATGTTGCCCAGGCTGGTCTCAAGCTCCTGGACTCAAGCAATCCGCCCACCTTGACCTCCCCGAGTGCTGGGATTACAAGCATAAGCCACCACACCTGGCGCTTTGTTTTTTTTTTAAAAATAGAAAACATTAGATAATGAAAAACCTATTTTCTTGCAACTTGTTTTTTTTTTGTTTTTGTTTTTGTTTGTTTGTTTTTTCCGTTTAACAATGTATCAGGGACCTCTTACCATACCAGTACATTTAAACCGCTGCTGAGTGCTCCATAATGCGGCTCTGCCCCGGTTTATTTCAGTAATCCCAGTTCACAGACAGAGGTTGTTTTCATTTTTTTTTTTTGGTTGTAACCAGTGCTGTAGCAATTACATTGTTGTATGCTTGCAGGATAGATTGGTTTTCAATGTCGTTGTAAATTTTAGATTTGGGGGTACACGTACAGATTTGTTATGTGAGTATACTGTGTAATGCTGAGGTTAGAGATTCCACTGAACTTGTCGCCCAGTGAGCATAGTACTTGCTAGGTAGTTTTTCAATCTTTGCCTTCCTCCTTTCCTCCCGCTTTTGGAGTTTCCAGTGCCTCTTGTTCCCGTCTTTATGTCCATGTACACACAATGATTAGCTCCCACTTATAAGTGAGAACATGGGGTATTTTGGGGTTTGATTTCTGTGTTAATTTGCTTAGGATAAGGGCCTCCACCTGCATGTGTGTTGCCGCAAAGGACATGATTCCATTTTCTTTTTAATGGCTGCATAGTATTTCATGGTGTATGTGTACCACATTTTCTTTATCCAGTCCTAGGTTGAGTTCATGTCTTTCCTGTTGTGAAGGTACTGTGATGAACAGTACAGGTGTCTTTTTGGTAGGGAAGGATGGATTATTAGAAATAAAGGACATAGGCCAGGCACGGTAGCTCATGCCCGTAATCTCTCTCAGCAATTTGGGAGGCTGAGTCGGAAACATGGCTGAGCTTGGGAGGTCAAGGTGGCAGTGAGCTGTGATTGTGACACTGCACTCCAGCCTGAGTGACAGTGAGACCCTGTCAAAAAAAAAAAAAAAAAAAAAAAAAAAAAAAAAAAAAAGAAAAAAAAAAAAAAAAAAAAAAAAAAAAAAAGAAAAGAAAAAGAAAAACCAAGAACAACAACAACAAAAAATAAAAATAAACAAAAACCACCTGCTCCTTAACACATCAGTTTAGGGTCTTTCTCTTCCCTACGCTCCTACCGGTGCTGCCTGGGGTCACCTCCCAAATAAACCACTTGCCCTCACATCCTTGTCCCAGAGCCTGCTTCTGGGAAAACCCAGCCCCAGGCAATGCTCTTCCTGGACAGTCGCTTTCCACGAATACACACGCGACATGGCTGCACCTCCTAATCCCAACCCCTGTGCTTCTTCTTGGTTTCTCCCCAACGTCAGTGCTGGAAGTGACCTATCAAGTAGCAAGGATGGGCGTTGAGGTCTCCAGGACGTAATTGCAGAGGGAGTATATGAGACTATATTGGCAGGCCTAGATTCCCGTTCTTGCTCTTTTACCATCAGCTCATGGATCTCAGGCACGCCAGTTATTTCTTCTGAGCCTCAATGTAAGGGGGAGAAGCCTTACATAATGCCCTGTCTTCTTGGAGGTTAAGATGTGATCACTTAAAGCTGCACTTTCGTTTAAAATTAAACATAAGGGCTGGGTGTGGTGGCTCTGTAATCCCAGCACATCTGTAATCCCAGCACTTTGGAAGGCTGAGTAGGGAGGATCATTTGAGCCCAGGAGTTTGAGACTAGCTTGGGCAACATAGTAGGACCTTGTCTCTACAAATAAAGAAATTTAAAAAGTTCGCCAAATGAACGTTTTGCGGTGATCTCAGCTTTCTGTAACTTCTGCTTTCAAGGTTTCAAGTGATTCTTCTCTTGCCTCTGCCTCCCAAATAGCTGGGATTACAGGCACCCTCCAGCATGCCCAGATAATTTTTGTATTTTTAGTAGAGATGGGGTTTCACCATGTTGGCCAGGCTGGTCTCAAACTCCTGACCTCAGGTGATCCACTCGACTCGGCCTTCCAAAGTGCTGGGATTATAGGCGTGAGCCACCATACTCGGCCTAGAATATCTTTTTGAAGGCCTTCATTGAATTCCTACTTTTGATTTTATTTCGTTCAACAAATTATCTTTGTTTTTCCTTTTTTTTTGAGACAGCTTCCTGCTGTCACCAGGCTGGAGGGCAGTGGTGACATGGTCACAACTTATTGCAGCCTTGACGTCCTGGACTCAAGTAATCCCCTCCCACATTAGCTCCTGGAGTTGCTGAGACCACAGATGCCTGCGTAGCTGATTTTTTTTTTAATAAATTTTTTGTAGAGACAGGGACTAGCTATGTTGCCCAGGCTAGTCTTAATCTCCTGGGCTCAAGCGATCCTCCCACCTTAGCCTCCCAAAGTGCTGGGGTTACAGATGTGAGCCACTGTGCTCAATCAAAAAGCATGTTTTGTTTTTGCATTAATAGGAAAATGTAATAAGAAAAAATTAATGTGAAAAAATTCAGACAGATACAAAACCGGAGTGAATGGCTTTATGGATCCCATGTACCCACTACTCATAAATTACTGATTTTGAAGTTATCTGTAAGGAATGGCTAATCTACTAAGAGTAACCGCTATCCAGAGCATTTTGAAGCAAATCTCGCAAATATTAAACACAATTCCTACTACTCAGAGTGGAGACTTTCCCCCTAGCAGCTGGCAGAGAAGGAGAGAAGCAAGAGCCATTCTCAATGACCCCTTGAGGTGCCCAAAAGCGTGTGAGAATAATGGAGTTATCTGCGGGCACAGGGAATCGTGCCCAGACTTGAAGAGTTTCCAAGTCAGGAGACAGATTCTCATGTGACCTGTGACCTCAAGTTGAGCAGGAACTGGCCAGCGAGGCATCGGGTGTCCCCGTCACCTCCGCTCTCACCTAAGGCTTTGGTGCTACAGACTGAGAGAGCTGCTCAGCCATAAATCGCAAGCACTGAGAACTTCAGTTCCAACAGCTTTGTGATGCTCCCTGCCCTCTCCACCCTGTGATGTTGAAATTTGTTGCTTGGCTCCATGTTCCAGTCGTGGGTGTAATTATTGTCGTGGGACCAGCAATTAACCTTCCGCAGGGTGACCAGTGACTCTCTGGCTGAGTGTCCTGTGGCAGAGGGAGACAGCTTGTCGGGTTCCAGCGGAAGTGCCTGGGATATCTGCTCTCAGGGAGGACGTGGTGGGCAGAGGACACTGGGGCCAAGGAAGGGTCAATTTTTCCCACTGGTCTCCCCAGAATGAGAGCAGAGAGGGTATCTCTGAACTTCATGAGGGAGAATAATATCTTCATTTGCATTTTGGAGATGCTGAGTCAGGCTGGAAAGTGCCCCCTTTCTAATTGTCTCTTAGAGAGTCCTTTATTTACAAATCGTTCCTGTCACTTAATAAACACATACATATTTCTTTATTTTTATTTTAATATTTTGAGATAGGGTTTTGTGCTCTATCGCCCAGGCCAAAGTGCAGTGGTGTGATCATAGCTCATTGCAGCCTGGACCTATTGGACTAAAGCAATCCTCCCACCTCACCTTCCAAAGTAACTGGGACTACAGGTGTGCACCACTATACACCACTATTTTTTTTTTTTTTTTAAATTATAGAGATGGGGTCTTGCTATATTGCCAGGGCTGCTGTGGAATTCCTGGACTCAAGTGATCCTCCTGTCTCAGTCTCCTAAAATGTTGGAATTACAGGCATGAGCCATCATACCTCACCCTGCCAGTAAATTATCTCCCTACAAAGAGAGAGAATTCTAACTTTTATCCTGACTTCTATTGCCATAGATCATTTTGCCTGTTTTTGAACTTCATACAAATAGGACCACACATTATGTTCTCTTTTACATCTGGTTTCTTTCAGTCATGTCTGTGAATTCATCTATCTTATTGCATATGGCTCTAGTTTGGTCTTTTTCATGACTGTATAGTATTCCACTTCATGATCATACCACATTTATTTATCCATTCTGTTCTCAGTGGACATTTGTTTTGTTTTGTTTCCCAGCTTCGAGTTATAGCAACTAAATCTGTTTAAAATATTTTTATGCATGTCTTCTGCTGTACACAAGAACTCATTCTAGGGGGAGTATGCATTTAAGGGTGAAATTTCTGGGTCATGGGAATATACATATGTTCAATGTTATTAGATACTGCCAAGCAGTTTTCTGAAGTGATATTATCAATTTCTATTCCCAAAAGCATCACGTCCTATTGCTCTACAGCCTCATCAGTTGCAGTACTGACAGTCTTTAAATTTTATACACATTCTGATGGAGAACCATGAGACATAAAAGCTAGAACAAATGTGTGATACAGCGTGACAAAGACAAATTATGAACGCATCATAATCACAACATCCAAGGACACTTTTGGGCTGAGCTTTCTTCCTTTTCCCACTTTTGGGCTTCAGAATTTGGCAATCAATGGAAAGGACTAAAAGCCAGAGGTAGGGACAAAATGGAAAGATTTACACTATCTTAAAGGCTGAGGATGGGAAAAAGGCAACATATTTCAAATCAGCCTCTCAGTAGCTCCTACCTGTTGGTTAACTCTTTCCTCTGAGGTGTATGTCATAAAGGCCAGGCTTCTTCACTGGACAGAAATTCCTGTTGTAACCCGTATAAAATCCACCTGCCTTGTGGTCCAGTCCTCTCCTGAGTTGCATTCACAGCAATAGCAATCTGGCAGGGATGTCGACTTCTGTAGGGTCGTTCTGAATTAAGGTACCTACTGTGATGAGAAGTATATCTGCATGTGTGCTAG
The DNA here is from genome assembly GCF_001604975.1 of Cebus imitator. Classification (NCBI taxonomy): domain Eukaryota; kingdom Metazoa; phylum Chordata; class Mammalia; order Primates; family Cebidae; genus Cebus; species Cebus imitator. The sequence goes on along the minus strand of NW_016107374.1, from coordinate 3,445,286 downwards.
AGACAAGAGTGATCTTAGCCTTGATCCAGGCAATGTCCCCCAAACACTAGCCAGCACAAATCTCCACAAGCGTGATCACAATATGTTACAGCTTCTGCTTCTAGTAGATAGGTATTCCGGAAATATTCTAACAGCTGTGTATGAATCCATCCTCAAGTCTCCTCAAACTCTGGTTCACTCACATTTCACTGGATAGAAACCATGAATTCTTAGCTTAGCCTAAGCTATATCAGATATGCCCAATTCTTTTAAAAATAAATATATTTTTAAAATTTGAGTAGCATTATTTTGAGAAAAAAAATTTGCAGCAAACCAGAGGATTTAAGGTATGAAGTGATCAGAATTTCCAACCATTCTCACAGAAGGGTGGGGATATATCACTGAGAAAGGGACACATGAAAAAGAAAAATAAATGTATTTAATTTCTGGCCTGATTCATATGTACACATAAATGTGAATTTATATACATGATTGCATATATATACACACTTACACATATATACATACATGTATACTGTATTTAGTTTCTGACCTTATACTTTTTATATATGCATGTATACAGTGTTTGCCTATATGCAATTGCATACGTAAATTCATATATATATGAACGTACACATATATGTATGCATCTACTGTGCATAGGTATATATATAAATGCATGAATACATTTATATATACATGTTTGTATGTATACTATATCTGCAATTACATGATAAGCTTTTTTAATGTGGCACATGCTCTTATGTGTTGATTAGAAGAAGAGGTTAACTCTCTCTTTGGGAGTCTAGAAGATGTTCCAGTGGCCTAACTAGAACACATGTGATGAGACGTTACCACCTTCTTCATGGCCAATATTATGGTTCAAAGAGGCACTGAAATATACTAGTTGGAAGCACCAGGATCTCACGGACCTGGGGTTAAAAACTTGCTCCCTGCTTACGAGCTGTGGGGTGTTGGGACTCTCTGAGCCTCTGTTCCTTTTTGTGTGTGTGTGTGAAATGGGAGTAGAAATACCATCCTCTTGGGATTTTTGTGCATGTCGAAAGGGCCTGTGTACATGCACGTCCAGTGCCTGGTGTACTTGAAACACGTGGTGAGTGTCAGCTGCACTCATTGTGATTCCGACGTGGTTTGACGCTGCATTTCCCATTCTGCCTGCCGTGTGGGAAGTGGGTCGGAGTGTGTTTTGGGTGGGGTGTCAAGTGCTCTGGTGGAAGGGAAGGCATAGGGCGTTCAAGATCTGTGAGAATCTGAAAAAAAGCTACCAGGGGCCACTGAATGCTTTATCCTTTTACTGGGACAAAGGAGGTGGGAGGTTTTCTGGCACCTGGTACCTGGCAGACAAGAGGGGAATTGGGAGAGAGATTCAGTGAGAAAAATAAAATCTTCCTGTTTATGCTTGTTTGTCTTCTTCCTGTGTGACGTAACCTCAGGGGGCCACGAGACTCTTTATTATATTAAATATCAGGGGGCACTGAACTGGGGTTGTGCTATACTGTGCCAGGAAATGCCATGAAATGGTAGGTTATCGGTAAATAATAATCCCTTCTCCTTTCTTTAGAAGTCAACATTCCCCTACAGGTATTATCTATCATCTCATGTCATCTTGTGACCTCTTGATGACTTCTCATTTTTACAATGGGAATGAGCTCAGAGTGTGGAAAAAGAAATCCCAGGCTGACAGTGAGGAGCTCCGTGCGGGGCCAGAGCCCAAAGTCTTCCTTCACTCAATATTCATATCCACACAGTGTCCCTGCCACTCTGTTCAATCTTCAGGAATCACTCAGGCACAGCACAAAGAAAGCACTGAGTGAAGGAGTTACTCCATTCATAAGTGATGTGAAATGTGCAGGATGGAAACAACCTAAATAGACCAGGCACAGTGGCTCATGCCTGTAATCCCAGCACTTCGGGAGGTCGAGGTGGGTGGATCACCTGAGGTCACAAGGTTGAGACCAGCCTGGCCAACATGGTGAAACCACCTGTACACCTGTAGTCTCAGCTACTCGAGAGGCTGAGACAGGAGAATCACTTGAACCCAGGAGGTAGAGGTTGCAGTGAGCCGAGATCGTGCCACTCCAGACTGGGCAATAGAGTGAGAGTCCACCACAAAACAAAACAAAAGGAAATGCCCAGCAGATGGGGATGATTTGAAAACTTTTTTTCTGTTTGTTGTTTTGAGATGGAGTCTCACTCTGTCTCCCATGCTAGAGTGCAGTGGTGTGATCTTGGCTCACTGCAACCTCTGCCTCCCAGGTTCCAGTGATTCTCCTGCTTCAGCCTCCTGGGTAGCTGGGATTACCGGCATGTGCCACCATGCCCAGCTAATTTTT
>NW_016107374.1:3434236-3441904 GCF_001604975.1 Cebus imitator | reverse complement strand
AAAAAAAAAAAAAAAAAAGAGGTGTCAGGATTAAAGAAAAAGCAATTATCTGCCCAGTGATGTGCTACCTGGTAAGTAACAGAGTTGAACTCATGTCTCCTTGTTCCCAAACTGAATCCAATAATGGGAACTCCTATCTACTGGGAAAAAAGAAAATCATGGCACTTGAAAATCTGCTCAGCATCAATAATCATCTGGCAAATGTAAATCAAAACCACAAAGAGGTACCACTTTACATCAATTAGGATGGCTACTATTAAAAACAAAATGAAACAGAAAACACAAGTATTGGCTGGGCGCTGTGGCTTATGTCTGTGATCCCAGCACTTTGAGAGGTTGAGTCTGGAGGGTTGCTTGAAGCCAGGAGTTCGAGGCCAGTCTGGGCAACACAGGGAGCTCCCATCTCTGTAAATAACGACAACAACAACACATTAGTTGGGTATGGTAGCAGGTGCCTGCGGTGCCAGCCACTCAGGAGGCTGAGGCAGGAGGATTGCCTGAGCCTTAGAGGCTGAGGCTGCACTGAGCTGTGGCTGCACCACTGCACTCCAGCCTGCATGACAGAGTGAGATCCTATCTCAAGCGAAAATATAAGTGTTGGCAAAAATGTGGAGGAATTGGAACCTTTGTGCACTGCTGGTGAGACCGTAAAATGGTGCAGCTGCTAAAACACTACGGTGGTTCCGCAAAAAGCTAGACATAGAGTGTATTAGTCAGGGTTCTCTAGAGGGGCAGAACTAATACCATAGGTGTCTATATAAAGGGGAGTTTATTAAGATGTATTAACTCACGATCACAAGGTCACAATAGGCCTTCTGCAAGCTGAGGAGCAGAAGCCAGTTCGAGTCCCAAAGCTAAGGAACTTGGAGTCCCGTGTTCAAAGGCAGGAAGCATCCAGCACAGGAGAAAGACGTAGGCTCAGAGGCTAAGCCGGTCTAATCTCTCCGTGTTCTTCTGCCTGCTTTTATTCTGGCCTCACTGGCAGCTGACTAGATGGTGCCCACCTGGATTGAGGTTGAGTCTATCTCTCCCAGTCCATTAACTCAAACATTAATCTCCTTTGGCAACACTGTCACAGACACACCTGGGATCAACACATTGCATCCTTCAATCCAATCAGGTTGACACTCAAAATAACTGACCATCAATTAGGTCACATCACATAGACTGACCATATGATCCAGCCATTCTACTGCTGGGTGTCTACCCAAAAGAATTGAAAGCAGGGATTTGAAGAGATATTTGCACTCCCATGTTTATGGCAGCATGTATCACAGTAGCCAATGGGTACAAGCAAGCTAAATGTCTATTAACAGGTGAGTGGATAAATGAAATGCAATGTATCCATTCAGCCTTAGAAAACAAGGAAATTCTGACATTTGCTACCACATGAGTGAACCTCGAGGACATATGCTGAGTGAAATAAGCCAGGCATAAAGAGACAAATACTGTGTGATTCCACTTATAGGTGGTACCTAGAACTGTCAGACTTGTAGGGATAGAAAGTAGAATGCTGGTTGCCAGGAGATGGGATGGAGAGTGGATGAGAGGTTACTGTTTTGTAGGTGCAAAGCTTTATAAAATGAAAGTAGTTCTGAGCGTGGACGGTGATGGTGTTGATACAGCAGTGTGAATATATTTAATGCTGCTAAAATGTATGTATACCTAAAAATGGTTGAGATTGTAAATTTTATATTATATGTGTCTTACGACAATTTGAAAAAGTGAGGTGAGGGGAAATTAAGCAATGGGTCAATGAGGTGTACGTTTTAGATTTTGTGTGAACAAGGCCAAAAAGATTATAATTAAAAAAAAATCAGATCTGGGGGAAGCAGGCAGAGATAGAGACTATCAGCAAAACACCTGGTTAAGAATACATGTTTGGCCGGACGTGGTTGCTCACACCTGTAATACCAGCACTTTGGGAGGCTGAGACGGGAGGATCACTTAAGGTCAGGAGTTCGAGACCAGGCTGGCCAACATGGTGAAACCCCATCTCTTCTAAAAATACAGAAATTAGCCAGGCGTGGTGGCAGGCATCTATAATCCCAGCTACTCGGGAGGCTGAGGCAGGAGAATTGCTTGAACCCAGGAGGCGGAGGCTGCAGTGAGTCGAGATTGCACCACTGCACTCCAGCCTGGGCGACAGATAGAGACACTATCTCAACAACAACAACAAAACAACAACAAAATGCATTATTTTCTCTAATGGAGTCAGACCATTTAAATCATCTGTTGCACCAATAATAACCTATCATTCTAAGATTAGCTAATCCTCGTACTATATTCTCTATGTAATAAGAACATTTCTCTTTCCTATTTTTATATTTATTTATTTATTTATTTGAGCCATAGTCTCACTTTGTCACCCAGCCTGGAGTACAGTGGCACAATCATGGCTCATTGAACCTCAAAATTCTGGGCTCAAGTGATCCTCTTGCCTTAGCCTCCTGAGTAGCTGGGGCAACAGGTGTGAGCCACCCCACCCCTATTTTATACTTCTTTAAAAAAAAAAAAAACCTTTTAACTCTCGTTTTCACCAAAAGTGTTGTTAGAAAACAAGTGGCACAATATTATACCAGATAATTTCAACACAGTCTCTTTTTTCTATCTATGGCTGTTACATTATCTGTTCTTTGTGCTTGGTTTTATTGCATAAATATTATTAATATTAAGCATTCAGAAAAAGCAACACATTTTCTTTTTGCCAATTTGAATGAAGGATTTTTAAGGCTTGGGAAATATCAAACAGATGAAAAGGCTCCCGAATACTACAGTACCGAGCTGATCAAACCCCAAGACATGTGCAGTGCCTGCTGTGGACCCCGTTAGCAGTGGGGAAATCTCCGACCCCATGTCAGGTTAATGTTGTTCATGACGTAAAATGCATAGGAAGGAAACCAGCCTATTAAAAAAAAGTCATCAACAGTTAAAAAATACAGCATCAAAATGGAAAGAAACTTTGTACATAGAAATATGTGGCCAGGTGTGGTGGCTCATGTCTGTAATCCCAGCACTTTGGGAGGCTCAGGCGTGTGGATCACCTGAGGTCAGAAGTTCAATACCAGCCTGACCAACATGGAGAAACCCTGTCTCTACCAAAAATACAAAAAAAATTAGCCAGGCGTGGTGGCTCATGCCTGTAATCCCAGTTACTCAGGAGGCTAAGGCAGGAGAATCTCTGAAACTGGGAGGTGGAGGTTGCAGTGAGCTGAGATTGTGCCATTGCACTCCAGCCTGGGCAATAAGAGCCAAACTCTGTCTCAAAAACAAAACAGAACAAAACAAATGGTACATACCCTTTTCCTGTAATGGGTAATTTTTCAACTAAATTAAGCTAAAATAAAAATTTTGTTTCTTTTGTTTTCTTGTTCCAGTCATTATTACAATATGAACCTTTGGAATGAATCAATTGAATCAATAAAGGAATACGAGCCGAGGAAAGGAGTTGGGGAGGCAACACGGCCCAGGGAGAAGCACTGGAGGCACCACGGAGCATTTGCCGGCAGAGCTGTGAGTAAAAACCTGCAGTACCTGTTTCCTGAAATATCACGTTAGAGTCGGAAGGGACCTTGCAGGAGCATCTAGTCTACCAACTTATAAATAAGCGGGGAAAGGGAGGCCAGGGTCACATCACAGATGAGTGACAAAGTCCAGGCTCGGTTTTCTGCCTTAGAAGCCAAGTCTTGCATTCTCAGCCACATCGCCACATTCCCTGGCCTCGAGGGCCAGCTTCATTACAGCCACAAAACTTGTTTGGGTTTACCCTTCAGCGGGGACCATCCGAGACTGCAACGTGGAGCTCTCCCCAACAACTGTCCTTGTGCAGAGGTCTGCGTGGTGGGACCGGGAGGTGTGTGGTGGCTGTGGGGGCTGCGGGAAAGGGGTAAACCTCACGTTCATAGCTGGGCAGAGACAAGGAAGGCGGACGAGGCCCATAAGCCTCATAGGCCATGACTCTCATTTCCTTTCAAATAATTCTCTCAAGCTGTATAAACTTTCTGCCTGAAAAATAAATGACTGCCCCCTTAAAATAAACATTTACGCCATCCACTTGCCTGCATTCACTGCCCAGGAATGAGGCTCACCCATTGCTATGCCCAGAAGCTTCTGCCAAAAGCCTGCAAACTGGTATTTTTCTCCATGACTCTCAGTAACCGCTATTCAACAATCACCATCTCCCAGGAACCCATCAAAGGAAAAAACAAGCAAGCAGGAGAGAAAAGGCATGCAGGTGGAGTACATCAGAATAGATTTGTATGACAGCAGGGATTTATTCTCATGAATTCTGAAGTCAAGCCACATGGCATACTTGAAAGGAGAAATCTAAGAGAAAGGTAGATGGGTGTCAACATTTCTAATAGAATAGGCAATTAGACAATCTATTTGGTGATTTGTTTATTCCTCCTCCTCTTCCTCCTCCTTCGTCTTCATCTTTGTCTTCTTCTTTTTGGCTGGAGTGCAGTGGTGCAACCATGGCTCACTGTGGCCTTCAACTCCTGGGCTCAGGCAATCCTCATGCCTCCACCTCCTGAGTAGCTGGGACTGCAGGTGTGCACCACCAGACTCAGCTAAGTTTTTAAAAAAATATTTTGTAGGGGTCGGGTCTCTCTATGTCATCCAGGCTTTTCTCAAACACCTGGCCTCAAGCAATCCTTCCATCTCGGCCTCCCAAAATGCTGGGATTATAGACATGAGCCACCATGCCTGGCCTTGTTTGGTGATTTCTTGAGAAGGAGTCAATGAGACATGAATGAAGTAAGAATCACCTGTAGATTTGACCCATTTATTCATTCATCATTAGCCGAGTCTCTGTTATGCAGTAGGTACTAGGTAGGTACAGTCTCATTATTAAGGTTCATTTGGAAAATTGCAATTATGTTGTTTATATCATCATAGTGACATAGCTCTGTTATAATAACCACCACCACCAACAAAAATGCCTGTTAGAAGAGTTCTTTCTCCTGTAATCCCAGCACTTTGGGGGGCTGAGGTGGACAGATCGTGAGGTCAAGAGATCGAGACCATCCTGGCCAACATGGTGAAACCCTGTCTCTACTGAAAATACAAAAAAATTAGCCGGGTGTGGTGGCATGCACCTGTGGTCCCAGCTACTTGGGAGGCTGAGGCAAAAGAATCGCTTGAACCCAGGAGGTGGAGGTTGCAGTGAGCCGAGATTGCGCCACTGCACTCCAGCCTGGCAACAGAGCAAGGCTCCGTCTCAAAAACAAAAACAAAAACAAACAGAAGAGTTCTTTCTCTTAGGCAAAGCATCGTTGCATTTTAGCCTCTCAAGTCCTCTTGAGGAAGGTGGTGATATTATCATTGTTATTGATGCTTATCTCAATTTTGCAGGGGAGAAAAATGAAATTCCAGGAAGTGTTTTTATGTTAAGGAATCGATATAACTTTACTTAGCATCTCTTGTGGATTGTTGGTATTAAATGATATTAAAATGTTCTGAAACAAACAGAGTTTTGTTCCTTGCAAAGCTAAAATGGAGGGAATTTTAACTTATTCATTTATTTGATAATTCATTCACTTATGAACATGTGTATCTGTGATGTGCTTTTTATACACTAAACAGTGGGCTCATTATTCACTTGTCTAGGCTTTTCTTTCTTTCCTTCTTTTGTTTGAGATGGAATCTCATTCTGTTCCCCAGGCTGGAGTGCAGTGGTGAGATCTGGGCTCACTGCAACTTCCATCTCCCAGGTACATGTGATTCTCCTGCCTCAGCCTTCTGGGTAACTGGAATTACAGGTGTGTGTCACCATGCCCAGCTAAGTTTTGGTATTTTTAGTAGGGATGGTATTTCACCCTGTTGGCCAAGCTGGTCTCAAACTCCTGACCTCAGGTGTCCCACCCACCTTGGCCTCCCAAAGTGCTGGGATTACAGGCATGAGCCACCACGCCTGGCCAAAAAATTTTAGACAGGATCTCACCATGTTGCCCAGGATGGTCCTAAAATCGTGGGCTCAAGTGACCCTCCTGCCTTGGTTTACCAAAGTGCTGGGATTACAGGCATAAGCCACCATACCTCACCTTATTATTTTTAATACACACAGGGTCTTGCTCTATTGCCCAGGATAGAGTACAGTGGCATGATCATGGTTCACTGCAGCCTCAACCTCTTGGGTTTGAGCAATCCTCCCACCTCAGTCTCCCAAGTATCTGGGACTACAGGTACACAGGTACCTGCCACCATGTCCAGCCCCTGGCCCAAACTCCTGGCCTCAAGTCATCCTTCCACCTTGGCCTCCCAAAGTGTTGGGATTACAGGTGTGAGTCACTGTGTCCAGCCTATTTAGTTATTTCATATTTACCACCTAGCAGAGTGACTTGAACTACAAGTGACATTTACCTTTTACCAGTACTCTCTCCTGAGGGCACACTGGCATTAGAAGTGACAGAGTCTGGACTGGGGCATACAAGACCCATGTCATACGAGACCCATGGCATATGAGACCCATGTCATACTCAGGACTCACCACTGCTGCCTTCCCAAAATGCAGGCCTTGTGGTAAACGTATTGGTCTTCTCTCTCATGCATAGGAACTTTTTTTTGCCGCCTGGAAAATCTGATTTCTTTTGCCTGTCTCCCCTGCCCCAAGTCTATCAGATATGCCTGTACATACCTCAGTCCAATTTCTATATATATATTTTTTGAGACAGTCTCTCTGTCATCCAGATTGGAGTGCAGTGGTGTGATCTTGGCTCACTGCAAACTCTGCCTCCTGGGTTCAAGCGATTCTCGTGCCTCAGTCTCCTGAGTAGCTGGGACTACAGGCGCCCATCACCACACCTGGCTAATTTCTGTATTTTTAGCAGAGATGGGGTTTTGCCATGTTGGCCAGGCTGGTCTTGAACTCCTGTCTCATGTGATCCACCAGCCTCAGCCTCCCAGAGTGCTGACATTACAGGCGTGAGCCACCGTGCCCGGCCAATCCAATTTCTAATAATCATAACTTCTATTTATTGAGAGTTTACAGTTTCTCCATTACCTAAGCACTTCACTTATACTAATTCAATTGGTCATCATAAAATCCTATACAGGTATTGATCGACTTACGACCTATGCAACTTACGACCATTCGACTTTACAACCACAATCGCTAGCCACGACTGCGCCGCGTCTGGCAGCGCAAACGTTGCCCAGCCAATAAAATGTTTCGTACATGTTTATATATTTTGATATGTTTTGCAATTGGGAAAATGTTTCCTATGGTATTTTTTACACCTGTATTTTGTATTTTTGTATGCACCTGTATTTTGTGATTTTGTACATTTTGCAAATATTAAACCAGTTGTACTGGTAAAGCAGTGCTTTACTTAAACCTGACGAATGTAAAAATCAGAAACAAAATGGTGTAGAGATGATACAAATGGCATAAAATGAACAAAGAAAATTATGATATATAACAATAATGAAAGAAAATTATGATAGAATATGACTTAAAGATTTTTTTTTTTTTTTGAGACGGAGTTTTGCTCTTATTACCCAGGCTGGAGTGCAATGGTGCGATCTCGGCTCACTGCAACCTCCGTCTCCTGGGTTCAGGCAGTTCTCCTGCCTCAGCCTCCTGAGTAGCTGGGATTACAGGCACGTGCCACCATGCCCAGCTAATTTTTTGTATTTTTAGTAGAGACGGGGTTTCACCATGTTGAC
>NW_016107374.1:3432085-3433281 GCF_001604975.1 Cebus imitator | reverse complement strand
TTGCCCAGGCTAGAGTGCTCACTGCAGCCTCAACCACAGGAGTTTAAGCAATCCTCCTAACTCAGCTTCCCCAGTAGCTGGAACTACAAACATGTGCCATCCATCAGGCTAATTTTTGTGTTTTTGAAGAGACAGGGTCTCATTGTTTTTCCCTGGCTGGTCTTGAACTCCTGGGCTCAAGCCATCCACCCACCTCAGTCTCCCAAAGTGCTGGGATTACAGGCCTGAGCCACCGTACCTGGCCTACAATTTCAGATTTTAATGTTTTGTTCACTAATCAATTTTTAGTTGATTTTTGTTTATGCTGCAAGATAAGGGTCAAGTTTTATTCTTTTGCATGTGGGTATTGTTTTTCCAATACTATTTATTGACAAGACTATCCTCCCTCCATCATGTCTTCTTGGTGACCTTGTTGAAAATTAGTTGATAATATATGTTCGAATTTATTTCTTATCTCTCTGTTCTGTTCATTGTTCTATGTGTCTGTTTTTAAAGCGTATAGGCTTTTTGGTTGTTTATTTTTATTTCTGAGATGGAGTCTAGCCCTGTCGCCCAGGCTGAGTGCAGTGATGCAATCTCAGCTCACTGTAGCCTCCACCTCCCAGGTTCAAGTGATTCTCATCCCTCAGCATCCTGAGTAGCTGGTACTACAGGTGCACGCCACCACATCCAGCTAATTTTTGTGTTTTTAGTAGAGACGAGGTTTCACTATTTTGGCCAGGCTAGTCTTGAACTCCTGACCTCATGTGATCCACCTGCTTTGGCCTCCCAAAGCCCTGGGATTACAGGCATGAGCCACCATGCCAGGCCTATGTATAGGCTTTTGAATGTGACTTTTTTCACTTAGCATACTGCTTTTTTAATTCATCCATGTTATTGAGTGTATTGGTAGTTGGTTACTTTATATTGCTAGATAGTATTTTACTGTATGGCCGTACTACCGATCATTTATCCATTTATCTGTTGAGGGACACTTGAATAGTTTCAATTTAGGCAATTATAGATCAAGCCAGTATAAACATACACATATAGATTTTTGAGGAAACACTGATTTTCTTTTCTTTTGGGTAGATACTCAGGAGAGGGATTGTTGGTTTTTACAGTGGGTATATATTTAGCTTCATAGAAAAGTGCCAAACTGGCCAGGCGCGGTGGCTCAAGCCTGTAATCCCAGCACTTTGGGAGGCCGAGGCAGG
>NW_016107374.1:3410770-3431791 GCF_001604975.1 Cebus imitator | reverse complement strand
TTTTACTTTAAGTTCTGTGAAACGTGCAGAATGTGTAGGTTTGTTCCGTAGGTATACATGTGCCATGGTGGTTTGCAACATCCATCAACCCATCATCTAGGTTTTAAGGCCTTCATGCATTACGTATTTATCCTAGTGCTCTCCCTCCCCTTTCCTCCCAATACCCAACAGGCCTTGGTGTGTGATGTTCCCCTCCCTGTGTCCATGTGTTCTCATTGATCAACTCCCAATTATGAGTGATAACCTGTGGTGCTCGGTTTTCTGTTCCTGTGTTAGTTTGCTGAGAATGATGGTTTCCATCTTCATCCATGTCCCTGCAAAGGACATGAACTCATTCTTTTTATGGCTGCATAGTATTCCATGGTATACATGTGCCACATTTTCTTTATCCAGTCTATCATTGATGGGTATTTGGGTTGGTTCCAAGTCTTTGCTATTGTGAACAGTGCTGCAATAAACATACATGTGCATGTATCTTTATAGTAGAATGATTTATAATCCTTTGGGTATATACCCAGTAATGGGATTGCTGGGTCAAATGGTATTTCTGGTTCTAGATCCTTGAGGAATCGCCACACTTTTGCATTTTGCATTTTGACCAGCCAGGTATGAGAATTCTAATTCCCCTCCATTTTGCTCTCAGTTAATATGCAAATATGTTTTTAAACCCAGAATGCCTTTCTATGGTTTACTTATTTGAATCAGAATCTACAAAATAACCACATGTGGTATTTACTTAATATGTTACTTAAGTCTCTTTCAATCAGTAATAATTTTCCTTCCTTTTCCCCTCTTTAGTGTCATGCATTTATAAGGATTTGTAAGGACAAATGACTTGGACTCTTTAATGTCATTTATAAGGACAAATCCTTATAAATGCATGGCATTAAAGAGTCCAAGTCATTTGTCCTAAGTTTTCCACATTTTGCACTAGGTTGATTATATTCTTGTTTCTTCTGTCCTCCCTATTTCTCAGAATCCAAATTCTGAATGTGAAACTTGACTAGGCTCAAGCTTAATTTATTTTTTAACAAGAGTACTTCATAGGTGTAATTACATACTACTGGTTGATTACATAAGAAATGCCTGCTATCTGGTGGGTAAAAGTCTGACTCATCTATTACGAAATTTACAATCAAATCTTCATTGAATTATTTTATCAGTTGTTGCTGACTATGGCTGAATGCTGTTATTCCATTAGGAGATCCAAAATGATTTTTTATATCTATCTTCTGCGTCCATAAAATGGCATTATTTTATAAAGAAGAACTATCCCTCCTCACCTATTTATTTACCATGAAATATAGTTTGGACAGAACTGGGGGTGGCGGCATGTACCTGTAGTAGCAGATCCTCCAGAGGCTAAGGTGGGAGGATTCCTTGACCCCAGGAACTCGAGGCTGCAGTGGGCTATGGTTGCACCACTGTACTCCAGCCTGGGTGAGACAGAGAGACACTGTTTCATAAACAACAACAAATAGGCCATTTGGACAGAGAAGGCATGATAAATGCCTCATCACTTCTTTCCTGTTATTTACTAGTGTCTAGCAGAATGAGTTGCTGCCATAGCAAATTCAAAAGAAAACCAAAGAGATATTTTTCGGTATTATTGTAAATTCATGATTTTTTATGTTTGAAGAAAGCTCAAAATCTTTTCCACAGGGCCCATTCAAATAAGATAGTATGGCTGAACTTATTGGAAGTCCTCTAGGCATTTCCCGACAGTTTAGGCGACATTGTCAGCCAAGGCTCACTGTGGAACAAATTGTGTCCCTTTCTACCCTGGCTTGTTTGAGTCTCATCTCTGGACCAGCCAAGAGACCTTGAAACAGATGCCTTTTCCTTTCCCCAAGCCATAATACAGGATGTCAGTATGATCTTTCATCTACAAATGGCTTCATTTACTCAACTTAAACTAGCTTAAGCCAGAGAATTTTTGTTTGTAACCAGGAGATCTCAAGGGTAGATTCAGATTTTGCTCTATGTTGTATTGAGTGCCAGTGATGTAATCAGAATTCCGTCTCTCTCACAATTCCTGGCTGTTGAGAATTGAAGTTGGTTTCATTCTAGGGCAGGCTCTGTTTGCAAAGGAGCTCCAGAGGTTCTTACACAGCCTGTGAGGTCATTGATAACCTCCTTCATATTCAACGACTATTATGGATGAAAAGCATATTCATCAATACATGGAGGTTATTGGCTGAACAGTGAATTATAATCATGCAGTTTTAAATTTGGATAATCATTAGTTCTAAGCTTTACCAAGTGAGTTATGATCCAGATATTCAGATACTCAGCAGTACCACAATCTCTAATAGGTTCTTACCCACAAGTGCTTTGTCTCTACCTGGGAATTCAAATGTTACCGGTGTGTACTTGGACAGTGTCAGGAGCTGGTTAGAAATGGTTGGAAGATGGTGTCCCAGGGGCAGCCCTCAATTAGTAACAAGCAGGAGTTTAAGGATAAATCCCCCAGTTCCTCATTTCTCAGCAGGACATCAACTTAGAGAATTTCCCAGAAGTCTCCAGGAGGATTGAGCCTCAGCTGCCCATGGTGGTCACCACCTGCTTATGAATTAATGGAACTTGTGTTGGCTTCTTTCCTTCTCTGTCTCACTCCCCAGCTCTACTAGTGGTGCTTCCAGGGATCACCTCCCAAGTAGACAAAATGCCCTCAAATCTTTATCCCCAACTCAAGAGGAACTCTGCCTAAGAAAAATCACAAATTTAAAATATGAAATGTTTCTTTTTTTTTTCAGTGTAGCAAACAAGACACACACAAATTGGAAATATTACCACTTCTAATATTGGTACTCAAACATAGCTACTTAGGAGGCTGAGGCAGGAAAGTCGCTTGAACCCAGGAGGTGGAGGTTGCACTGAGCCGAGATCATGCCACTGCACTCCAGCCTGGGTGACAGAGCGAGACTCTGTCTCTAAAGAAGACACCACCGCGCCCAACACTGATTTTTTCAAAGAAAAAACACTATACAATTCCTTTAGCTTGATAAATAGAGATCATCTCTTCTTGTTCTACTCTGGTGGACATAAACGTATTTTATACAGTAAACAATTCAGTCACTTATTGCCAAACCAAAGGTGAGAACCATTCATATTACCTGTTCTACTCAAAAACAGTGCAACACTGCCATGTTCATATATCTTTACAAAAAATAATTACCAGTCCTCTTCCGGTAGACAAAGTTTTGGAATAACAGGAGCATTGCTTAATGTTTGAACTGCATCTGTGCCCTGTGTCTTTCTCTGGAGAGATGCACGGGCAGCATTGCCCAAAGCCATGCCCAAAGCCAGTGTCCTCTCATTGTTTCTTCAGTCTGTTCTGGCACCTTTTGCCAGAAGCAACTGGACGATATCTGCGTAAACTTTCCAGGCAGCAGCATGCACAGCTGTGTCTCCCAACTTGTTCTATTGGCTCAGTTCAATACTTGGTTGAGTAAATAGCATTGCCACTGTATTTCTGAGATCCCCATGACAAGCCTAGTCTAAGGCAATGCTTCTGGCTTTGTCTCAGCCATGAACACCCACTCGGTTGTCCAAAAACTCTGGCAACTAACTCAAGTTACCTCTTTTGGCTCCTTCACACAATGGATTGTCAATGGATTCTGCCTGCTGAACCACAGAGTTGCTTGGAATTAGTCCAGTCCTGCCTTTGGAGTTACCTTTCCACCAACTGGCATCATTCATGTCAGTAACGTAGATGATATCACCTTCCTCAAAGCATAGTTCATCTGGAGTTCTGGGTTCCAACATTTAGAGGGCTCTGAAGACTTTATCTTGCCCTGGTTTGACCAGTTTGGGTGGCAGCTTCAACAACTCGCTTCCTTGAGCTGCAAATCCTAAAGACCACGCTGAAAAGCCCACCACTTGCCTGCTACCTGGTACTCCAAGCACCTTGAGGCTTCTTTTTGTCTGGTTTAGAGCCATGCACCTTCAAGGACTGGTGCCTACCCTTGGCTCTCAATAATATTTCATTGTATGGATATACCACATCTCGTTTAGCCACTTACCCACTGGGAAACACTTGACTTCCTTCCACATTTTGGCTGTTGTGAATAATGCTGCTATGAAGCTGAATATATAAATACCTCTTCAAGCCCTGCTTTCAGTTCTTTTGGGTATATACCCAAAGTGGAACTGCTGGATTCAACACCCTTCATTTTTAATTCTTACAAGCCTCTTCCCTCTGAGATCACCAGCTGGAGTTTGCCACGGAGAAAAGAAGTAAGAATGAGCTGGTCTTTGTTCTGGGGTTTCTGTTAAGGCCAATTCTAAATAGACTTTGAGACCCTCTTGTGGGAGTACCCAAGAATACCTTTTGCCATAACTTGTTCTCAGATCACAGAGTCTTCTCTTCCTCAGCTGCCCCCAAACATACCACCATATTTCCTTTGTTCTCAACTTCAGCCACTAAGGCTGCTAGTTCTTCATTGGAACTTCATGGACATCTGGCTAAAGTTCAAACCCTTTAGCATGGCAAACAGGAGAACTGTATTTGTAATCTGGTTCTTGCCTACTTCTTTAGACTTATGCCTGAGTGTTGCTACAGATGGATGGCATTTTGAGATGGAATGGGGTGTCAGGAATGAGTGATGAGGCTCAGGAATGCGAAGACAGCAATGCATGTATATGTACATCGCTACAGTTATAGACCATTTGTGTGTGTGTGTATGTGTATGTGTATGGGTGTATAGATAGATAAACTAATTTTTTTGCCACCATGCTTGGCTAATTTTTTTTTATTATTTTTATTTTTATTAGAGATGGGATCTCACTATGTTGCCCAGGCTGGTCTCCAACTTTTGGGCTCAAGCAATCCTCCTGCCTCAGCCTCCTAAAGGCCTGAGACTATAGGCATGAACTGCCATGCCTAGCTCATAAATAGACTAATTTTATATAAATGAAATAATTTTCTGTATGTATATATATTTTTAAAATTTATTTTTATTAATTAATTTGTTTTTGAGACAGAGTCTCACTCTGTGGCCCAGACTGAAGTGCAGTGGAATGATCTCAACTCACTGCAACCTCTGCCTCCTGGATTCAAGCGATTTTCCTGTGTCAGCCTCCCAAATAGCTGGGATTACAGGTACATACCACCATGTGTGGCTAAGTTTTTGTCTTTTTAATAGAGAGGGGTTTTCACCAAGTTGGCCAGCCTGGTCTCAACCTCCTGACCTCAAGTAATCCGCCCACTTCAGCTTCCAGAGTGTTAGGATTATAGACATGAGCCACCACGCCTGGCCTTATTCTCTGTATAATTTTAAAACTTGTTACTATAAAATATTTCAAGCATAAGCAAAGATAAAGAAAATAGCTAAATAAATCCCCATTTATTCATCATCCACCTTACCAACTAACGGCCATCTTGTTCCACTGATACTTCCAGCCTCTCCTCCTTCAATTAATTTGAAGTAAATCCCACGTCTTATTATTTTGTATTTAATACCTTACTATATATCTCTAAAAGATAAGAATTCATTTTTAAAATAAAGACTTTAGGATCACTTTTGGTGTTGTACATTTTATGGGGTTTGGACAAATGTGTAACAACATGTATTCACCTTTTAGTATCATAATCAGAAGTTTCGCTGCCTTAAAAATCGTCTAGAACAGGGATCCCCAATCCCTGGGCCATGAAGTGGTTCCTGTCTGTGGCCTGTTAGAAAATGGGCCACACACACATATATACCATGGAATATTATGCAGCCATCAAAAACGATGAATTTGTGTCCTTTGTAGGGACATGGATGAACCTGGAAACCATCATTCTCAGAAAACTGACACAAGAGCAAAAAATCAAACACCGCATATTCTCACTCATAGGCGGATGTTGAACAATGAGAGCACATGGACACAGGGAGGGGAGCACTACACACTGGGGTCAGCTGGGGGGAAATAGGGGAGGGACAGCGGGGGGTGGTGAGTTGGGGAGAGAAAGCATGGGGAGAAATGCCAGATATAGGTGAAGGGGAGGAAGGCAGCAAATCACACTGCCACGTGTGTACCTATGCAACAATCTTGCATGCTCTTCACATGTACCCCAAAACCTAAAATGCAATTAAAAATACCCAAAGGGGGGGAAAAAAAGAAAATGGGCCACACAGCAGAAGGTGAGCAGAGGGTAAACAAGTGAAACTTTATCTGTATTTTCATCTGCTTGCCATTGCTCGTATTACTGCCCGACTGCCTCTTGTCAGGTCAGTGGCTGAATTAGATTTTTTTAAAATTATTTTTTCTATTTATTTATTTGAGACAGAGCCTTGCTCTGTCACCCAGGCTGGAGTGCAGTGGTGCGATCTCGGCTCACTGCAACCTCTTTCTCCCAAGTTCAAGCAGTTCTCCTGCCTCAGTCTCCTGAGTAGCTGGGATTACAGGCATGCACCACCACACCCAGCTAATTTTTTCTATGTTTGGTGGAGAGAGGGTTTCTGACCATTTTGGCCAGGCTGGTCTCGAACTCCTGACCTTAGGTGATCCACCTGCCTCAGTGTTCCAAAGTGTTGGGATTACAGGCCACTGCACCCAGCTTGCATTAGATTCTCATAGGAGCATGAACCATATTGTGAACTGTGCGTGCAAGGGATCTAGTCTGCACGCTCCTTATGAGAATCTAATTTCTGATGATCTGTCACTGTCTGCCATCACCCCCAGATGAGACCATCTAGTTGCTAGAAAACAAGCTCAGGGCTCACATTGATGCTATATATATTATAATGTAGTAATAATTGAAATAAAGAGCACAATAAATGTAATGCACTTGAATCATCCTGAAACCAAACCATATCCACCACCCCCAACACCCCATCCTGTTTGTGGAAAAATTGTCTTCTATGAAATCAGTTCCTGATGCCAAAAAGGTTTGGGAACACTGCTATAGAACTCTGACATTCATTCATTCATTCATTCATTCATTCATCCATCCATCCATTCATTCATCCATTCATCCATTCATTTATTTTTGTTTTTTCTTCAATTAACTCAAAGCTTTGATAGAACTCCTACTCTTAAAACAAAACTGCAGTGTCATTATCATAATAATTCCTTAACAACATCAAGTCTCTAACCAATCCTTAAATTTTCCTAAATACAGCCGGGCACAGTGGCTCACACTTGTAATCCCAGCACTTTGGGAGGCTGAGGCAGGAGGATTTCTTGAGCCCAGGATGCGAGGCTGCAGTGAGCTATGATTGTGCCATTGCACTCCAGCCTGGGCAGCAGACCAACAGCAACAAAAAAATTCCTAAATGCTTTTTATTTTTTAACAACCCATTTGAATCAAGATCCAAATAAAAGCCAGGTGTCGTTTTTGGTTAATATGTCTCTCACGACCCTTTTGATCTGTAGACTCTACGTCTATCTATTTTATCTATCTATAGTTAGACCTACATCTAGACACAGAGATATAGACCTAAACAGAGATATGATTGCATTTATTTGTATTTATTGTGTTATTTTCTTTTTGTCCTATAAAGTTTTTCCCAGTCTGGACTTTCCTGACTGAATCTCTGTGCTGTCATTTTGCCTCAAAGTGTCTTATGAATTGATAATTAAGTCAAGGGGCTTGATCAGATTCAAGTTCAACTTTTGTTTTTGTTTGCAAAACGACTTCACAGGTGGTGTCCATTCTTCCATTAGAAGGTACGTGACATCTACCGGTGTCTCTTTTGTGATGTTAGTGGACACTGACCATCAGTACCAAAAGTCGTTAATTCATAGAGTGCAAAACGGTGGCATTCTAACGGTACTATTGCATCTTCATTAATCGTGTAGAATACTTCTGTGGAGAGAAACTTCCCTTCATATACTTTTGTTTGTTTATTTTTTAGGAGAGAGAGTCTCGCTTGGTCTCCCAGAATGGATTGCAGTGGTGCAATTACTGCAGCCTCAAATTCCTGGGCTCAAGCAATCCTCCAGACTCAGCCTCCCAAGTAGCTGGGACTGCAGGCATGTGCTACCACACCTAGCTAATTTTTGTATTTTTTGTAGAGATGGTGGTCTCACTGTGTCACTCAGGCTTGTCATGAACATACACTCTTTTATCACCCTGTGGTATCATTCTTACATGAAAAGCAGGGTAAATGTTCAATTCTTTTCCTCTATTTTACAATTTTCAAAGTAACGAGTTGGTCTCCTAGCATCTCCTAAAAGTAACCAGTGAATCCTTGAGTATCATTATGAACTCCTGAATTCAAACATGTTTGATGTGTTTCAATGTGTTATCCTTATTTATGCTCAAATTCTCTCATTTTTATCCAGCGAGAGCCTGTCCTCTCAGCTTCTGAGTCCTTTGTCCAGGCCTCAGGAGTTTTATAACAGCTTTCCAGCCGCCTGGTATAAAAATATGCCCCCTGCCCATCAATTTCCTTCCCCCAACCTGTAATCGGTCATTTAGCCAAGAAACCCAGCTCCTTTCAGTGTAAATTACTGTTTGGAGACCACCATCTGAGCATGATGGGCAATTTTATAATACAAAACATCAAATATGTTTTATTTAATTAATTAAAGAAAAATAATTCCTTGGGCAGGAGAAAAAGAGAGAAAAGGGAAGAAATTCAGTACAACTTTCTTTACCACAAAAGAGTCTTTTCTTTAAAAAATCTACATAAGGACAATAAGGTCATGAAAAATATTGAGTCCTTAGAGTCATGTTTAAAACAAACTTTAGGCTGGGTGTAGTAGCTCACACCTGTAACCCCAGCACTGTGAGAGACCAAGGTGGGGGGATTACATGAGGCCAGGGGTTTGAAACCAGCATAGGCAACATAGAGTGATGCCCATCTCTATAAAAATTTTTTAAAAAATTAGCCAGCAGTTGTGGCACATGCCTACAGTCCTAGCTACTCAGGAGGATGGGGTCAAGGGACGGCTTGAGCCGGAAGATTGAGGCTGCAGTGAACCGTGTTTGCACCACTGCACTCCAGCCTGGGCAACAGATCGAGACCCTGTCTCTAAACTATAAATAAATAAGTAAATAAATAGAAGAAAATTGCAATATTTGACAGTTTGAATCCCTGAAAAGATTAAGAAGTGTATTTACTTCTTTACTACTTCTCACTGCTCTCTCTCCATCCTGATTTCTTAGTTATATTGTTCTATTTTGTCAATGTCCTAAACATGAATATTCTATTTTTCTAATCATTATTTTCATAGCTCTTTTTAAAGTTTTAAAGTTTTAAATTTTTCATTGATAATACAAATTACATCTGTTTATGATGTGCAACATGACATTATATATATATATATATATATATATATGTATACGTATATGTTGCAGAATGGCCAAATCAGGTTAATTATTAACATATGTGTTACTGCACATACTTACCATTTATATGTGGTGAGAACACTTAAAAACCACTCTTAGCACGCTTCTTTAATCTGCATTTTGAATTTAAATGGGCACAGCACTCACCATCAGTCCTTTCCTTTATACCTGAGTTCTTTGTTTTGGTGTATGTTTGTTTTTCAAGATTTAGCCATCAATTTTTCATGGCATATATTCACTAATTTAATTATTCAAAATTTTCCCTACTGATTCACCATTACAAACTATGCTGCAATAAACCTTGAGAGAGTGTGTATACTTTCTGGTGGATATCTATGATCTAGATGTTGAGTCTAAAATGCAAAGTTGCTAGGTGAAACAAATGTATACATTTTTAATAAATTCTCCCAAATTGCCCTTTAAAAATTTATTTTTATTTTATTATTATTATTGTTGTTATTTTGAGACAGGGTCTCACTCTGTTGCCCACGCTGGAGGGCAATGGCAGGCTCTCAGCTCACTGCGGCCTCGACCTCCCAGGCTCAAGTGATCCTCCTTCCTTAGCCTTCCGAATAGTGGAGACTACAGGAACACACCACCATACCTGGCTAATTTTTTTTTTTTTTGGTATTGTTTGTAGAGTTGGGGCTTCACCATATTGCCCAGGTTGGTCTTGAACTTCTAAGCTCAAATGATCAACACCCCCATCAGCCTCCCCAAGTGCAGGTATTACAGGCATGAGCTACTGCACCAGTCCTGCCCTGCACAAATTTCTATCACTTTGTCCTCTCATCTGCATTCATGAAGGCCCGTCTCTCCATACTCCCACCAACCCTGGTTATATCACTAGTTTAAGTTTGCCAATCTGAGAGGCAGTCTAATCCTAGTTAACAGCATGGTGTCTGGAGGCAGATTCCCTGGGTTCAAATCCCAGCTCTGTCATGTATTGGATGTATCACCTTGGTCTCAGTTTTCTCACCAGTAAGTCAGGTATAAGAGTAAAAGTTACATCACAGTGTTGCCGTATGTATTAAGTAAATCCTTTTGTTCAGTGTAGAATGCTGAGAACAATACTCAACATAGTAATATAAAGGATATAAGTATTTGCTATTAAAACTGTAGGGCCCCAAACAGTGTCACCTCATTTTAATGGATATTTTAACATCATTAGTGGGGATGAGTGTAATGTTTAATAATAAGAAACAGAGATGCTATCTTTGTGAAAAAATATCCAATCTTGAAAGAAAAAAAAGACAATGACTTATGAAAATATGCATTACAAAATTGAAAAAAAAACATAGAAATCTGGAATTGGTAGCATTCTTATGGTTGATATCTTTGGGTGGTGATACGCTTTGGCTCTGTGTCCCCACCCAAATCTCATCTTGAGTTCTAATCCCCATAATCCCCACGTGTCAAGGGTGGGACCTGGTGGGAGGTATTTGGATCATGGGGGTGGTTTTCCCCATGTTGTTTTCCTGATAGTGAGTGAGTTCTCAAGAAATCTGATGGTTTTATAAGGGGTTCTTTTGCCTTTGCTCATTCACTTTCTCTTTCCTGCCACATTATGAATTAGGTACCTGCTTCCCTTTCACCTTCTGCTATGACTGTAAGTTTCCTGGGGCCTCCCCAGCCATGCTGAACTGTGAGTCGATTAAAACTCTTTTCTTTATACATTACCCAGTTTCAGGCAGTTCCTTTTTTTTTTTCTTTTTCTTTTTTGGGACAAAGCTGGTGCCTCAGCCTTCTGAGGAACTGAGATTACAGCCACCACACCTGGCTAATTTTTTATTTTTAGTAGTCACAGGGTTGCCATGTTGACCAGGCTGTTCTGGAACTCCTGGCCTCAAGTGAGCTGCCCACCTCAGCCTCCCAAAGTGCTGGGATTACAGGTATGAGCCACTGGGCTCAGCCTCGGGCAGTTCTTTACAGCAGTGTGAAAACAGACTAATGTAGGTGATGAGGGAAATGGTCTTTCTTCCTAATGCTAGAAAGGTGTGTCTTAGCGTCCGACAGCTAAAAGAAAGTTCAGAGTCAGTCTGTTTCCTTGCATGGGGTTGAGGGCTGGGGAAAGAGCAGGTGACTGGCCAGCCTTGGGCATAGGAAGCTGTTTCAGCCTGTGGGTGGTTCCCCATAACTAAAGAGCCAGTTGTTTCTGGGTTATAATTTTCCAAGTGTGAGAAGTGGGGGTGAGGAAAGGTGAATTAGCCTGTGTGTCTCTGCCTGTTTTAGTGCCTGCATTGGGCAATGCTGCTCCTCCCTTAACGACTGCCCAAAGCCCAGGGTCTGCACATGGGGGGCAACCCCACTTGTGTTGAAAAATATGCCTCTGAAAATATGCTCCATAAAAGAGAGCTAATTGAGGCTCACACATCTCTCCACCAGCCCAGAAAGTTGTTCTTATCTGTCCATAGGGAGCAGGTGGGTGGCAGAGGCCACCAGACACTCCCTTCCTAGAATGTTCCAGAAGACTTCTCATGAAGCTATGGATTTATGTCGGGATATCCGTCATACTTATTTGAATTCAGGTGCTGTCTTTTATTTTTTAAAAATTTTAGTAACAAATCACTGAAAATTCCAACAGGTGAGTGTGAGATCATGTTGCATTCACCTAGTAGAGCACGTGGCAATGAGTCTGGACATGTTAAATATTTGCCAAGTGTTGCTTAATCGGCCCTGGGATTTAAAAAGAAAACTAAACAAATGGCAATTTCTGTTAACCTTCCAAGTTATCCAAATCCAAACTCTCCTTTATGATTCCAATTCTAGTTNCAATGGAATAGAATTGAGTCCAGAAATAAAGCCTCAAATTTATGGTCAAGTGGATTTTTAAAATTTATTTACTTTTTGAGAGACAGGGTCTTGCTCTATCACCTAGGCTGGAATGCAGTGGTATGACCGCGGCTCACTGCAGCCTCAACCTCCTGGGCTCAAGTGATCTTCCCACCTCAGCCTCCCAAGTAGCTGGGGCTACAGGTGTGCTATACCTGTAGCCCGAGCTACAGGTATAGCACGCCCAGATAATTTTTAAATTTTTTTTTGTAAAGATGGGAGTCTCACTTTGTTGCTGAGGCTGGTCTCAAATGCTTGGTTTCAAGCAATACTCCCACCTTGACCTCCCAAAGTGCAGGGATTATAGCTATAAGCCACTGCACCCAGCCTGAATGCAGTTTCTTCTCAGAGAATGGATATAAGTATGTTCACCTCATAAACTTGCTGGAAGAACTAATTGAAAAAGCATATGTAAGGTTCCTGGCATGGTTCTTGGCACAGATCAGACACTGGAAAAATATTAACCATGAATGTGCCATGTAATTTACACACATTATCTTAATTAATTCTTCCAACAGTCCTATGTGGTAGCTATTATACTTTTTGGCTCCATTATGAAAAAGAGAAAAGAAAGGCTCAAGGAGGTCAAACAGCTTGTTCCAGTCACACAGTGAGCCAGGGAAAGCCAGGATGAGAAAACAGACCTTTATTCATCTTAAAGTTTCGGCAAACAGCTTACCGCTTCGTTTCCCGTTCTCCACACCAGGTACCTTCCTTGCCCAACATCTGTTCTTTAACCTCAGTAGGGATACTTGCTGGTCAATTAGAAACCAACCTCTTACTGAAACTTGCTTTTAAAAGCCCCACTTCCCTGCTCTGTCAGCGAGTGGTCCTCCTAAGTAGCAAGTGCTGTACAATGAACTTACACAGAAGTTTCTATATGATTTTTTTTTAACAAGGTGTGGAGTATACTGCTAGCCAAATGCCACAATTGGCTAAGGGTTGGTTACTGCCACATAAAACCAAGTGTGACACTCTTACAGCTACTGGTATTTCCTTTCCTGAAGTTTTGCAGCTGGGAACTCACCAGCTGAGCAGAGAGGGAGGCAGTGTAGTGACCAGTCCAGGGAACACTGAGCCGAAGGGTCACAGCAAATCAGGGACCCGGGTTTTCCCGAGTTTTAAGACACTTTGCTTCCTGTTTATAGACTTGTCTATTAATTCCTCTCAATAAATAATCTGATTAGGTTGAACTGTATGAAATTATTGACATTTGAATTATTTTAAGCTACAAAAGCATGAAGTTTATATATAGTTCAATCTAATACACACCAGGTTTGCTGATAGAAAAAAGGAGAGGGGGCTTCGTTGCCCAAATGACTTCTAATACCAGTTATCGGGAGCCTGTAAGTATGGCCGGTGCTATGCTAAGTGTGCCACTTGCATCAGCTTGTGTCGTGGGGGCCGTAATCGGTTCAGTGATCCATAGGGGTTATGCATTATTAATAAGTCCATTTTTCTGAGGTTCAGAGAGGTTGAGCTTCTTACCTAAAGTCACAGAGCTCTCTGACCCTAAAGACACTGTTTGCAAACACCAAGCTACATTCACTTTCCCTTCTGTGTTGATCCTCTCTCTGTAGCAAATTTGACTTTGCATCTGTCAGGTTCACAGCTCTTCTGTAAGCTTTTTGGGAGCACAGGTCATGTCTTATTTATCTATGAATTTCCATGAAGCACCTAACACTTTAATGGATGTTCAATGTGTACCTGCGAGATAATTCTGTGAGGTTGTATTGAGGGTGTGCAGGGTTCTCCAGAGAAACAGAATAATAAGATATAGAAAGATATATAACAAAGGCTTTACTATGTGATTATGGAGGCGGAAAAGTCACACAACACGCTGTCTGCAAGCTGGAGAGCCAGGAGAGCTGGTGGTGAAATTCAGTTCAAGTCCGAAGACTGGGGAGCTGATGGCATGACCCGCTCTCTAGGGATGAAGGCCTGAGAATGAGGTGGAGGACAGAGGGGTTTGCTGATGTAAGTACCAGAGGCTGAAGGCCCAAGAGCCAAGAGTTCCAATGTCCGAGGGCCGAGAAGACGGACGTCCCAGCTCAAACAGAGAGAGCAAATTCACCCTTCCTCCACCTTTCTGTTCTTGTCACGCCCTCAACAGATTGGATGATGCATGACTGGTGGGTGAATGGTTTTTACTCAGTTCAACATTCAAACGCCAATATTTTTCAAAAACACCCTCACCACACGCATCCAGACGTAATGTCTGAGCAGGTGAAGCTATACCCCTTCACCCAGTCCAGTAGAGACATGAAATTAACCATCACAATGGGCATGGGTTCAAATACGGGAAGGAACCAGCTGTATACGCTGCTCCAATATTTAAGCAAAGCTCTAAATTAGTCCCTGTCGCTTGCCTGGGCTCTAAATTCCTGGGTGGAGGCCTTTGCCACTTACTTGCAGGGCACAGTCTCTCAGAGTCACAGTTTCTCCATCTGAAGGAAAAAGGGCAAGGGGAAGTTCATTCCCACCTTGAGGAATGACTTGGAAGGAGCAGATTAGAATAACTTACATTAAGTTAAATGAGGATGACGTAAAAGGTGGGACTTGGCCAGTCGCAGTGGCTCATGCCTGTAATCCCAGCATTTTGGGGAGCTGAGGTGGGCGGATCATGAGGTCAGGAGATCGAGACCATCCTGGCCAACATGGTGAAACCCTGTCTCTACTAAAATACAAAACATTAGCTGGGCATAGTGGCATGTGACTGTAGCTCCAGCTACTCAGCAGGCTGAGGCAGGGGAATCACTTGAACCTGGAAGGCAGAGGTTGCAGTGAGCCGAGATCTGGCCACTGCACTTCAGCCTGGTGACATAGTAAGACTCCATCTCAAAAAAAAAAAAAAAAAAAAAAAAAGAGATGGGACTCAACTCTGGAGGCAGGGCTCAGACACCAAACCA
Source organism: Cebus imitator (assembly GCF_001604975.1). Lineage (NCBI taxonomy): Eukaryota > Metazoa > Chordata > Mammalia > Primates > Cebidae > Cebus > Cebus imitator. The sequence goes on along the minus strand of NW_016107374.1, from coordinate 3,416,767 downwards.
AACTGAAGACTAGCTAATGCAGGGATGGAGCAGAAGAAGCTTCCAGGGCGCCATGTCAATTTACCATTGCCATGGCAACATCCAGGAGTTACCATTCTTCCCATGTCAATGACTCAACACCCTAGACGTTATTACCCTTTTTCTAGACATTTCTGCATAATCCAACCCTTAATCTGCACGTAATTAAAAGTAGGCTTACGTATGATGTAGAACTGCGCTGAGCTGCTAGTCTCAGCACACTGCCAATGGGGTGGCCCTGCTCTGCAGCAGCAGTCACAGAGCTGACACCCACCCAGGGTTGTAACACTACTGCTTCAATAAAGCTCTGTTCTTCTGCCACTGGCTCACCCTTGAATTCTTTCCTGGGCAAAGCAAAGAACCTGCCAGGGCTGAGCTCCAATATGGGGTTGGCCTGCCCTGCGTCACGGATAACATATGAAATAGATTGCCAAAATATATGCTTTTAATTGTACCAGACAGAGTTTATTTATTGTTTTATCATTTAAAATTCCTGGCATAGAATATGTGCTCAAATGTAAATGGTTGAGAAACGATTTGATATTTTTGTAAGAAAGTGTCTCTTTCCTGTCAAATACATTCTTTCAAAACTGCATGTTTTTGGTAAATTTATTCCACAAATTTATGTAATAAATATTTAGTGCCTGCAATGTGACTAGCATATAAGCACTGAAAATACAGCGATAAACATAAAGACAACAGGCCGAGCACGCTGTCTCACGCCTGTAATCTCAGCACTTTGGGAGGCCGGGGCAGTGGATCACCTGAGGTCAGGAGTTCTAGACCAGCCTGGCCAACATGGTGAAACTGTGTCTCTACTAAAAATATAAAAATTACCTGGGCATGGTGGCGGGTGCCTGTAATCCCAGCTGTTCAAGAGGCTGAGGTAGGAGAAGCGCTTGAACTCGGGAGGCGGAGGTTACAATGAGCTGAGATCGCACCATTGCACTCCAGCCTGGGCAACAAGAGCAAAACTCCATCTCAAAAAAACATATACAGCTAGTGCCCGACTTACGACCATGGTCGGGACCGTGGACCGGTCGTAACACGATTTGGTCGTAAGTTGAGTAGGCTATATGTACAGTTGAAATGGTGCACGGGGAGATGGCAGTGCTGCTGGAAGCTGGCCCGCACTGCCATACGCCCAGCTGGGCAACATTTGCGCTGCCAGATGCGGAGCAGTCGTGGCTAGCGATTGTGGTCGTAAAGTCGAATGGTCATAAGTTGCATAGGTGGTAAGTCGATCAATACCTGTACATATATACTTTTTTTCTGCCCATATAACACACACACACACACACACACACACACACACAGACACACAGACACACACACCAGTTCCTGTCCTCAGGAGCCAATGGTGAAACCCATCCAAATTTAGGCAAATTTCAAACTCGTAACAGTTGCAGTAAGCTGAGATCACACCACTGTACTCCAGCCTGGGCAATAGAATGAGACTTTGTCTCAAAAAAATAAAAAATAAAAATAAAAGGGAGGCAGGCATCTCTAAGATCATGACTACTTGTTAACTGCTTTCAAGTCTGCCTTCCAGGGCATTAGGAGAAAGGAAAAACAGGGAGGTGAAGGTCAAAAAGGAAAGTCCAGACAGAGCTGGTACATGCAGAGGAAGAGGGTGGGAACTCAGAGGCACCAAAGGGGAGAAATTAGAGCAGAAATCTTACCTTGGGGAAAAATGATCTGTGTTCCTCCCAACACTTGGCCTAAACCATAATTCATGTTACAACAGGCAGTCATAATGGCTGCAAGAAATGTGTAGGCATGAGGTGTTATGAAGTGCATATTAATTGCTCTAGGATACCATTCCTTTTACTATCTGAGCATCTGAAGTCCTGGTGTTTGCACAATCAAATGCTGAATCCTCATCCATAGAGACTTTGGAGAGCTTAAATGATTGGGAGAGGAACTTGAGAAGAACCAAGGCACATAAACACTTAATAGGTTTTATTTTCTTGCTTATAATTTGCTCTGCAGTCATCTCGCATGATTAACAAGAACCCCTGGCTTCATTTCCATGAAAAGAATATGTCTTTATATTTCTCCATCCAAAATAAGTGGCAGGCTTTTCTCTTGCTGGGAAAGCAAGAAATGAAATGTATCCCTGGCTTTTAAAATTCACCATTTTGAGGCTGGGTGCAGTGGCTCATGCCTGTAATCTCAGCACTTTGGGAGGCTGAAGCGGAAGGATGGTTTGAGCCCAGGAGTTTGAGACCAGCTTGAGCAACATGGCAAGACCCTATCTCTATAAAAAAAAAGTACAAAAATTAAGCAGGCATGGTGGTGCATGCCTGTAGTCCCAGCTACTCTAGAAGCTGAGGTGAGAGGATCGCTTATGCGCGGTGGGTGGAGGGTAGAGTGAGCCATGATTGAGCCACTACACTTCAGCCTGGGTGACAGAGTAAGACTCTGTCTCAAAAAAAAGTAAAAAAACTTTTTTTAAGTGCCTTTTTTTTTTTTTTTTGAACAGCATTTGGGGAATTGAGGGAAAATACAAACAGGCAATGGAATGAAAAGAGAAGGAAAACAAAAGAGAAGTTATCCTAACAGAAATAAGTAAAGATTTTTTTTTCTCCTAGGTTTAAAAGACTAGGAACTCTTAAATTCTCTCCCAGGAATAAATTCTCTCTCTCTCAATCTTGTTCTCTCTCTTATTTCTGTCCAAGCTTCGATAAAATTATGCCTATGATGGTCAAGGGATTTATTTCACTGTTAAATGGAAACAGCTATATAAATTTTAACATAGAGATTATATTCATCTCTGTCATAACCAGGGTCTTAGAATTTGGCAATCTAATTGTTATATTCAATAGCTCTCAATCTAGTCTTTGGAGCTGAGGAAGCCTTTGTTTAAATGAACTCTCTTAAGCAAGACCAGTATGTGTAGCAGTTAAAATAAGAGCTACTAAAATACTACTCAGCAATAAAAAGGAAAAAGGAAAAATAAAGCATTGATATAAAAAACAATTTGTGTGAATTTCAAGGGAATGTAACTGAGTGAAAAAAAACCCCAAAAGGTCATGTACTGCATGATCCCATTGATATAATCTTGAAATGACAAAATTATAGAGATCGAGAACAGAATAGGGATTGCCAGAGATTAGGGAGGCAAGGACACTGGGAAATAGTTGTGGCTTTACTAGGGTAGCACAAAGGTATACTTGTAATGACTGTTCTGTATCTTTACTGTGATGGTCCCATGTATCTACATGTGATAAAATTGCATAGAACTGAACACACACATGCATACAAATGAGTACACGGAAAACTAGTGAAATCTGAAGGTCAGTGAATTGCATCCATGTCAATTTCTTGGTTGTGATGCTGTACAAGATATGCAAAACTGGGTGAGGGGCATATATAGGATCTCTTTGTATTATACAACTGCATGTGAATCAATGCTGATCTTAAAATTGTAAGTTTTAAAAAAAAAATCCTAATTGCCTTGAAAGTTGGTTGGGACTCATTTCCTCCTCATTTTCTTCTCCCTGAAGTGAGTACCTTAGAGCCCCATGAAAAAAACCTCAGGTCAACACCAAGACCTGAATTTGGCAACCAGAGATGGAGGGTGACCTGCTTACTACCCAGTGAGAGGGTAACAGGCTTGGAGGCTCAGCCTCGTCTCAACACCTCCAGATTTTCAGCCTAAGGCTTTTTCTTCTAAGTCTTAATTATTGTTGTTTTTGAAACAGGCTCTCACTTTGTCACCCAGGCTAGAGTGCAGTGATGTCATCTCAGATCACTGCAACCTCTGCCTCCCAGCCTCAAGAGATCCTCCCACCTCAGCCTTCCAAGTAGCTGGGACTACAGGCAGGTGCTACCACACCCGGCTACTTTTGTAGTTTTTGTAGAGACAGGGTCTCACTATGTTGCTCAGGCTGATCACAAACTCCTGGACTCAAGTGATCCACTTGCCTCCACCTCCCAAATTGCTGAGGTGACAGGTGTGAGTCACCACTCCCAGCAAATCCCAATTATTTGGTCCTTGCTGAACATTGGTTGTAAAGACCAAATTAACTGAATATATGAAGCAACTTAAAATAATTAATACTGGAAGCTGATGATGCCTTGTAAAATCCTGTGGAGATGGTAATAATCTTAACCCTGTTTTATAAGTGAGGAAATTGGAGCACGAGGTTAAGTAATTGGCCCAGGGGTAAACCCTAGCAGGTGGCTCTGCTGGGATTAGCACCCACATGGTCTGGCCCATGAGGGCTCCCTAGTGCTGGGCTGAGCAATCACACAGATGTGTGTGTGTGTGTGCCTATGCACAGGTGTGTGTCTTTCACAAGTCAAGTCTGCATGTCTGCTAAGGCCATCATAGAAATGAGATTTGGGTTTAAAACTCAGCAACTTTCCTGATGCTGTGTGTTTCTCAAACCCTCCTCTGCTGGAGAAATTTAATTTGCTCAGGAATCTCCCATTTTGCCACCAGGGAACCACAAAGTGACAGAACTTTGGCAGCTCCAACTGAAGACTCTAGTGCCTGTGGCCCAGCTCAGCTTGACACTGCAAAGGGAGAGGAAGTCCCTCCCAAGTGTCAGGTAGCACAGACATCCAGAGCTGGCCTCATGCCAACCCCCTACAACAATGCCCAGGCCTTGTCATTCACTCCTGTTTCTGCTTACGCCATCCAAAGATGCTTCATTAGTTCCCCATTCCATCTTTATTTAGCTATCCATCAATGTCTCTGTCACTTTTATTTTGAATTTTTTAATTTATTTTTGAGATGGAGTCTCACTCTGTTGCCCAGGCTGGAGTGCAATGTCACAATCTCTGCTCACTATAACCTCTGCATCCTGGGTTCAAGCAATTCTCAGGCCTCAGCCTCCCAATTAGCTGGGAGTACAGGCATGTGTCATGATGTCCAGCTAATTTTTGTATTTTTAGTAGGAACAGGGTTTCATCATGTTGGTCAGGCTGGTCTTGAACTCCTGACCTTAGGTGATTCACCCACCTCAGCCTCCCGAAGGGCTAGGATTACAGCCGTAAGCCACCACGCATGAGCTGTCTCTGTCACTTTTATTATCTCTTCTTGATTTTAAAATTTTTACTGAGCTGCCTATTCTAAATATACCCATGCCTTCCCCATCAGAATCAATCATTTCATAACACATAATTCATTTGTATCAAAGGACCTTTTATAGTGTTTTTCGGTTTTTTTCTTTTTCTTTTTCTTTCTTTTTTTTAACAGAGTTGCACCCTCGTAGCCCAAGCTGGAGTGCAATGGCCTGAACTCAGCTCACTGAAAACCTCTGCCTCCGGGGTTCAGGCGATTCTCCTACCTCAGCCTTAAGAAGTGGCAATTACAGGCACCTACCACCATACCCAGCAATTTTTTTGTGTTTTCTGTAGAGACGGGGATTCAGCATGTTGGCCTATAGTTTTTAATGTGGTCACTTTTTCGGGACTATCAGAAGACCCCGAATTTTCTTATGAAGGGTTTCCTTGAGTTTGGATGATAAGGATCAGTAATTGGGAGAGCACAGCAAGTAAAATGTCGCTCACACAAGCAGCTTTTTTTCTTTTTACAAAAATAAATTTGTATCATGTTGTAGTATGCTTTTATTTTCACTTAATAAGTTCTGGACTTTTTTCAACATCACTTTGATCGTTACTGTCCTGAGTTAATGTCTCCTCCAAATATGTCCACGCAGAACCTGTGACTGTGTCCTTATTTGCAAATGGAGCCTTTGCTGATGTAATAATGTTAATCGGGGGCCTCCCTTGATGAGAGTGGACGCTAGATCCAGTGACTGGTGTTCCTATAAGAAGAAACTCTGGACGCAGAGACATAGAAGAAAGAAGACCTGTGGAGACAGAGGCAGATGTTGGGGCAATAGAGCTACAAGCCAAGTGTCTCGGTCCGTTTGTGTTGCTGTCAAGGAACATCCGAGGCTGGGTAATTTATAAGGGAAGCAAGTTTATTTGGCTCACAGTTCTGCAGGCTGTGTGGGAGGCATG
>NW_016107374.1:3408673-3409950 GCF_001604975.1 Cebus imitator | reverse complement strand
TAGTGCTCCCCTCCCTGTGTCCATGTGTTCTCATTGTTCAACACCCGCAGTTTCACATGAGATTCGGAGGAAACACGCAAACTAAACTACAGCAGGAAGGAATGCCGAGAGTTGCCAGCGGCCACCTGAAGCTGGGAGAGAGGCAGGAAACAGGTCCCACCTCCAGGCTTTCAGAAGGAACTTGGCTATGCCAACATCTGCATTTCAGACGCTGGCCTCCAGAACTGGGAGAGAAGAGATCTCCGTTGTTTTAAACAGGCCAGTTTGTGGTCATTTGTTATGGAAGCCCTCAGAGAATAATATAGCTACTTAGTACTGCATCGCATGGATCTATTAAACATATTCAACCAATTCCGTAACCAACGCTGGTTTCTCTTCGGGACAGAGTCTCGCTTTGTCACCCAGGCTAGAGTGCAGTGCTGCGATCTCAGCTGACTTCAATCTCCGCCTCCTGGTTTGAAGCAGTTTCTTTTGCCCCAGCCTCCTGAGTAGCAGGGATTACAGGCACGTGCTACCACACCTGGATAATTTTTGTATTTTTCGTAGAGTTGGGGTTTCACCATGTTACCCAGGCTGGCCTTGAACTCCTGCACTCAGGCAGTCTGCCCACCTCCACCTCCCAAAATGCTGGGATCATACGCATGAGGCACACGCCTGGCCAACACTGGTTTGTTTCTGTAAAGAATATTTTTTGGACTATTTGATTGTTCATTTCTGTACCCTTATGCCATTTTCTAATAAGTTGTCTCCAAGTGGTCAGTGGTATACTGCTAAGCATAGCTGCCTTTCTAGTAATTGATTTCCAAAAGTAAATTTGTTAAAGAAAAAGGATGCACTCTTTTAAGGATTTTTATTTATATCACAAAGTTCATTTGCCCATCGGCCTGCAATTCAGCAGAGGACCAGTTATTCTATCCTCCATCATGAGATGGCACCATTAAATATTATGAAATACTTGCTTCTAGAATATCCTTATTTTTCACCACCTACCCTGTGACTTCCTGTTAGGCAGATACCACACTGTCTTATCAACCACGGTATCCCCAGAGCCTGATACATAGTAGGTACTCAATAAATATTTGCTAAGTGGCCGGGCGCGATGGCTCAAGCCTGTAATCCCAGCACTTTGGGAGGCCGAGGCGGGTGGATCACGAGGTCAACAGATCGAGACCATCCTGGTCAACATGGTGAAACCCCGTCTCTACTAAAAATACAAAAAAATTAGCTGGGCATGGTGGTGCGTGCCTGTAATCCCAGCTACTCAGGAGGCTGAGGCA
>NW_016107374.1:3394375-3408568 GCF_001604975.1 Cebus imitator | reverse complement strand
AAAAAAAAAAAAAAAAAAAAAAAAAAAAAAAAAAAAAAAAAAAAAAAAAAAAAAAAAAAAAAAAAAAAAAAAAAAAAAAAAAAAAAATTTGCTAAGTGACTAAATAAATGGATATGCATTAAAATCATAGCAGTGTTAGTCTTCCTTCCCCTAAACTAATTGTTTCATATGCAATTTGGACATAAGGGTTAACTTATTAAGTGTCATTTTGGTCCAGATCACTGATAAATACTTGTAATCAAGTAAGTCCCTGTGTACTCAGCAATGGGCTAGGTACTAGGTAGATAGATAACAGGCTAGACAGGTAAATATAAAGCATTTTAAAAAAATTACCTTGCCTTTGTGGAATATACATTGGATTGGGAATTTATTTTTAGAAAGCTGTTTTTGGGATTATTCTTTTTCTATATCCAGCTAATTTTTCTTTTTAAATAACAACTTTACTTAAATGTAATTTACATACTATAATAGGCACCATTTTAAAGTTTATAATTGAGGCCAGGTGTGGTGGCTCACACTTGTATCCCAGCACTTTGGGAGGCCAAGGCAGGTGGATCGCTTGAGGTCAGGAGTTCAAGACAAGGCTGGCCAACATGGCAAAACCCCTCTGTACTAAAAAATACAAAAATCAGGCAGGCATGGGGGCACACGCCTGCAATCTGAGCTACTCGGGAAGCAGGCATGAGAATTGCTGGAACCCAGGAAGCAGAGGTTGTGGTGATCCAAAATCGTGCCACTGTACTCCAGCCTTGGTGAGATAGTGAGACCCTGTTTGAAAAATAAACAAACAAACAAACAAACTATATAATTCAACCATTTCTAATGTAAGAGTTGTGTAGCCATCACCACTGTCTAATTTAGATCCTCTCTTCCAAAAATTCCATATTTATTAATAGCCACTCCCCATGCCTTTCTCCTCCCAGGCACTGGCCACTACTAATCTTCTTTCTAGCCCAATAAATTTGCCTGTTCACATCCAGGCAACCGTGCAGCTCTGCTGAACAGGGTTTATGCCTGTGTTTTGTAAGTCCCTAATGCTTTGCGTCTTTAGGAATTGAAAGATGCCTAAATGGCAAACACCCAGAGGCTCTGCAGAATTCCAAAACATCATTCAGGATTGGTAAATGAAAGCAGAAAAGTGCATCATATTTTAGGAAAATCTTCAATCCATGGAGTCAAAAAAGATTTCTGTTTAATTAAACCTTCAGTTTTGCTGTACATGTTCACTTTTTGTGCTTTTATTTCTGGTATTTATTGCTGAAGGAAAGAGCTCTGTCAACATACTTACTGCCTAATGAACTTTATCAATTCACTGAAATGTTGGTTCTTCTCATTTATGATGACACTTCATCTGTCTTACGTTATCAGGAAGTGAGGGCTTCCTTAGAAGCACATTTTCCAGATAACTAAAATTAGCTCTTTCAGAGGCCACTCCTAAATTACAATTATATTTTCTTATGAACATCATTCTGAAATGCATACATATGCTGGCTGTGTGGGCAGAATTCCAAGATGGTTCCTAAAGACACCGCTGCTCAGGTGTACATGCCCTATTTTGTCATCAGGCCTGTGAATATGGTAGGTCTCACTCCTACGATTAGTTCATATCACATGGTATAATTGCCTTTAACAAAGAGAGGTTATCCAATGGGCTTGCCCTAAGTTCTTTAAATCTGGGCCCAGAGGTCAGAGAGAGAGAGATATCAGGGATTAGGATCTTAAGAAAGATTCAGACTGGGCCCAGTAATACTTACCTGTTGCCCTGGCACTTTGGGAGGTGGAGGCAGGCAGACTGCTTGAGCCCAGGTGTTTGAGACCAGCCTTGACAATATGGTGAAACCCCGTCTCTACAAAAAATACAAAACTTAGCTGGATATGATGCTACGTGTCATGGTCCTAGTTACTGAGGTGGCTGAGGAGGAAGGATCACTTGAGGTTAAGAGGTTGAGGCTGCAGTGACCTGAGATAGCACCACTGCATTGCAATCTGAGCGACAGAGTGAGACACTGTCTCACAAAACAAAAAGAAGGTTTCAGTGCACCATGCTGGGCTGAGCATGGAGCGGGAATCTGGAAATGAATGGGGACATCCTCTAGGAGTTGACGGCAGGCCCAGGTGATAGCCAGCAAGAAAACAAAGACCTCAGATCCATAGCCACAAGAAGCTGAATCCCACCACCAACAGCAATGAATGTGGAAGAAGACTTTCCACCCAGATCCCCTAGGAAAGAACATAGCCCAACTGACATCTGGATTTCAGCCTTAATGATTTCCTAAGTACAGAACCCAGTCTTTTTGACTTCGAATCCACAAAACTCTGAGTTCATAAATGGATGGCATGTGAAGCCACTCACTAAGTGTGTGGCAATTTGCTATACAGAAATAGCAACAATAGGAAACTAACACAAACACTTGTCTTCTACACAATTGTGTTTATTTTACTATAAAACAACTTTTTAAAAATCCCTCTCTTTTTTTTTTTTTTAAAAAAAAGTCTCTATTTCTTGATGCCTTGACTAGCCCAGAGAAGAAAGTAAGAAAAGAGGTCTTGGTGCAAGGGTGGAAGTATGGGTTGCCACTTCAAGTCATGTCATTACGTGGGTAGTTAGCAGAGGAAAATCAAGACGGTCATGATTGTCTTGCAAATGTCTGAACTGATTCAGACAAATGTTAAAATCTGCCACATCTATTCCAGTAAAAATGGTAGAAAAACAAAAAACCTGTCACAAATCTAATACGCATGGAAAAAGATGCTCAACATCATTACCCATCAGGGAAATGCAAATGAAAAGCACAGTGAGACACTGCTTCACACGCACGGGGATGACTGTAGTCCAAAAGTCAGACAATAACAAGTGTTGATGAAAATGTGGAGAAACGGAAACCCTCATGTGGTTGTCCCTCCCTTTCCTTGGGGGATTGGTTTCAGGACCCCCCGAGGATACCTGAATCTGCAGATGCTCAGGTCCCCTATATAAAATGTCACAGTATTCTCATATAACTTACACACATCCTCCTGTATACTTTAAATCATTTATAGATTACTTATAATATGTAACACAATGTAAATGCTATGCAAATAATTGTTACAGTTTTCTTTCTATCATTTTATTACTGGATTGTTATTTTTATTGGTTTATGTTTCAATCTGCAGTTGGCTCAATCTTGGGATGCAGAACCCAATGATATGGAGGCTAACTGTAAGCTGTTGGTGGAATGGAAAATGGTGCAGCTGCTTTGGAAGAGACTGAAAGTCCCTCTGATGGTTAAAAATAGAGTAACCACATAACCCAGAAACTCTACTCCTAAGTATATACCTAAGAGATATGAAACACAAGTCTACACGGAAACTTGGACTAGAATGTTCATAGCAGTATTATTCATAATGGCCAAAAAGAAGCAACAACCCAAATGCCTATCAACTAATGGATATATAATATGTGCTATATCCATATGATGCAATATTATTCAGCAATAAATAGAGATTAAATAGTGATATATGCTATAGTATTGATAAACCTTGAAAACATTGTGCTAAGTGAAGGAAGCCAGGGCCACCCAGTATAAGATTTTATTCATAAGAAATGTCCAGAATAGGCAAAGCTATGAAAACAGAAAGATTAGTGGTGCCTGGGGCTGCAGGAAGCAGTGGGGATTTAGGAATGACGGCTATGAGGGTCAGGATTTCTTTTGGTGGTTGTGAAAATGTTCTCAAATCGATCATATTGATGGATGCACAATACTGTGAATATACAAAAGCAATTGGATTGTATTCGTTAAATGGATGAATTGTAAGCATATGAATTATATCTCAATATAACTCAAAAAAAGATGCACAGTATTTCCAGGGCCACTCACAAACTCCCTGGCGTCTATAGGGAGGGTGCCATGAGCTGGCCAGGCCCCTCAGCATCTTCCCAGGGGAGCTTGGCCCTGTCTGCATACATGATGTAAAAGGTGATTAGGGAGCAGCAAAGCCAAGAGATGAGGAGCTGCAGCTGCTCAAAAATCCCCATTCAGGGCTTCATTGGCAAGGTTCGCCTTGGTTAAAATCTCATCAAATCATTTGTATGGTCAGAATAATGTTAAGATGGATTAATGGTTTGATTGACACTATAATAATGGTGAGAAAATGAGAAAAGAGAAGGTGGAGTATAAAAAGGAGCTAAATTCCCATCTATCCCAGCCAGAAATCAATAAATAACTGTTGATGTTAGTAAATTGTGCAGTAGGAGTGGAAGCACCTCATTTAGACACGTGCAAGTAGCTGCCTGGTGGATCAGATAAAGGTATTAACCGTGGCTGTCTCTGGGAAGGGGGCCATATGGGAACAGAGAGGGGAGGGGAGTGCTAGATTTTACTTTGATATTTTTTAGGTGCTATATAATTTTTTAAACTATTAAATTGAACCACATGAAATTGCCATTTTCATAGCAACCAGGCAAAATGGTTGAAGATAGACAATTTCATGTGATTCAAACTTGTATCTGAATGCATTTATTTTGGTTACGTATTTGGAAAAATAATAAAGTCTATTGGATAAAAAATATTTGTATTATTCTGTTCTCACACTGCTAATAAAGACATACCTGAGATTGGGTAATTTATAAAGGAAAAAGGTTTAATTGACTCATAGTTCATGATTGGGGAGGTCTCAGGAAACTCACAATTATGGCAGAAGGGGAAACAAACAGTACCGAGGTGCTGCAGGTGGAGGCTGTTGGTCACCTGAACTCCACGCAGTTTTGTGGCTAGCTCCTTCTTGAAGGTTCATTTGAGCAGTGCAATCCACAGTTGCACTGTCCATCTCCCCAGTCATTCATTTTGAAGATGATTCTGCAAGGTAGGATAGGAAACAGGCACGGTGAAAGCAATGAGTTAATTATCTTGCCTAAGATGGGACCATGAGTAGCAGACTCCATTCAGGGCCAGCCAGGAGATGTGACTCCCATGTCCGAGCTCTGAATTTTTACATTACCCATGTTACAGTGGACATATTGTTTTATGCATAGACGGCAGTGTGGTGACACACCCACCAAACTCTCATGGTGGCCTGTCTCAGGGTGGAGGTGAAGAGTTGAGAGACACTCTTCACGTGGCAGATTTTGATCTAATTTACATCTTATCGTACAACAAGAATCATTAACTTTGTAATAATAACATGATATAAAGTGATTTTGGAAAAAACAGAAGGGTTCCAAGCTTGGAAATCTGCCTGTTGTGGACTACAGGTGCTGTCAGGTGTAATGGGTACAGAGGAGAAGGTACTCGAGTCCTTTGTTATTGATATGAGCCCTGTGGGTGCCTGGGGACCAAGACTGGTGGAAGGTGGGCAGGTGAGGCTATTACTGTCCACTTTCTACTCCATTTCTACCACTAAGTGCTTTGAGCCAGGTTGGTGTTGTGTGCCTCCTCATTTTTTGTTTTTTCTTTTAGGCAAAGTCTTACTGTGTCACTCAGGCTGAAGCACAGTGGCACAATCATATCTCGCTGCAGACTCAAATTTCTGGGCACAAGTGATCCTCCTGCCTCAGTCTCCCAAGTAGCTAGGACTATGGGCATGTACGGTCATGCCTGGCTAATTAAAAAAAAAATTAGAGATGGGGTCTTGCTATGTTGCCCGGGAAGATCTTGAACTCCCAGCCTCAAACAATCCTCCCACCTCGGCCTCCTGAGTGTCTGTAATCACAGACTCGAGCCACTATGCCAGCAACCCCAAATTCATATACTGAGTCCTAAACCCCAGTACCTCAGAATGTAACAGGGGTTTGGAGACAGGGGTTTAAAGTAGTGACGAAGGTAAAATGAGGTCACTGGGGCCGGCCTTACTCCAATATGGCTGGTGTCCTTACAAGAAGAGNACTGTTTAGCCCAGGATGGAGTGCAGTGGCACAATCATATCTCACTGTAGCCTCCAACTCCTGGACTCAAATGATCCTCCTGTCTCAGCCTCCCAAGTAGCTAGGACTACAGGCACACACCATCACCCCTACCTAATTTTGTAAAAAAAAAAATAAAATTTAGAGATGGGGTCTTGCTATGTTGCCCAGGAAGGTCTTGAATTCCCGGCCTCAAACAATCCTCCCACCTCAGCCTCCTGAGTGTCTGTAATCACAGACTCAAGCCACTGCACCAGCAACCCCAAATTCATATACTGAATCCTAAACCCCAGTTCCTCAGAATGTAACTGTATCTAGAGACAGGTGTTTAAAGTGTTGACAAAGGTAAAATGAGGTCACTGGGGCAGGCCTTACTCCAATATGGCTGGTGTCCTTACAAGAAGAGGAAATCTGGGCGCAGATGTGTACAGAGGGCAGACGATGTGAAGATGCAGGTGATGAGAGCCATCTACAAGCCAAGGAGGGAGGCCTCAGAAGGACCCAACGCCGCCGGCACCTTGACCTTGCACTTGCAGCCTCCAGCACGGGGAGAAAATAGATTCCTGTTTCTAAGCCCTTCCACCTGTGGCACCTCATGGGCACCCCTAGCAGACTAGAAGAGTTGGTTAGGATGAGAAATGCAATGAAAATTGAGCAGCCACCACGGCTTGCCTGCTACCCTCTTGCCTCATTCCAGCTCCTGGCTGTTGAAGCATCACTCTTCAGCTTGGAAACTTGGACCAGAAAACCTTGAGCCAGACAGACCTGGATTTAAAGCCCAGCTTTACTGTGCGAGCATCGGCAAGTGTCTTTACCTCTCTGAGCTCCTCATCTCTAAAAATGGAAGATGATCAAAGCTGCTTCTCTGGGTGAGTGAGAATTACATGACACACTGGGAATCGGGCCCACAACACATTGACAGGCACACAGTAGGTGCTCAACTTGTCAGCTTCATTTCAGTTTCTGCCCACTTCCACCAGACTGCTTGGCTCATTACTATGGATTGAATTGTGTGCCCCTAAAAGTCATATGCTGAAGCCCCAGTACCTCAGAGTATGTGTCTGGAAACAGAGCTTTTAAAGAGATGATTCAGTTAAAACAAGGCTGTTAGGATGGGCCCTAATCCAGTGTGACTGGTGTCCTTCAAGGAGGAGGTTTGGACACAAAGGAGAGACACCAGGGGCATCTATATGCAGTGGAAAGATGGTGTGAGGAGACAGTGGGAAGACGGCTGTCTGCAGGCCCCAGAGAGAGCCCTCAGAAGTAACCCTACCAACACGTTGATCTCGGACTTTCTGCCTCCAGAACTGTGAGAAAATAAATCTCTGTTGTTTAAGCCACACAGTTTGTGGTGTTTTGTGATGCCGGCCTGAGCAGACTAATATACCCTCCGTGGTGGTCAGGTGGCATCAGGTAGAGTTTGATCAAGGAAACAGAAGCACTGAGAGTGGTATGAAGGCATCTTTAATAGGGATTAGACCCTGTGCAATGTAGGAGCTGGTGGAGGCATCTGTGTAAGGCTGGTACCTCTGCACCTAGAGGTGGGTGGATTGTATGTTGCTATAGGTCAGCAGGGCCGGTGGTCAAGATGTGAAATGGGGCAAGCAAGAGCAAACGGAAGTCTGTGAGAACAAATTGGGACCCACATGCAATGTAAGACCCATGCCTACCTTTCATGGCCTCCCACCCCCACAGCAGGGGTGACCTGCAGAAGGCCCTGACACTCTCCTTGCAGAGCTGCATGGACACCTGGCCCAGGACTTTGAGAAGCTGGGGAATGAGAAGTGGTAGGAGGCAGAGGAGCTGCAGGCCTGTCTGTTGCACGTCCCCAGGAAAGCCAGGAGGCCTGTGACGAATATGCATGAGCCATGACAGCACCTTCTCCCCTGCACTGACCTTCACAGCATGGTGGCTGCCACCTCCCTTCTGCTTCCCAAACCTCCCACAAATTTCCCTTCTGCCCACCCCTAGCCCTACAGGGATGGGAACTGTAGGAAACCTAGTTCCAGCTGGCTAGGTGGCCCAGTATGAAACTGTCTTTAAGCTCAGGACACTCGTCCTTCTACGCCTAAGAAATAACCAGATCCAACTAATCAGGCCTAATGGCTCATCTTCGAATAAGCAAGCTTTTGCATTTCTGTAATGAGTTATAGCCTCAGATTTCAAAATCCTAAGCCACCTTCTGCGGCAGTCTCCTAAGGGGGATTTTATTCCTCTCTTATCTTCACTGCAGGCTCAGCTTTTGTGATTGGAGAAAAGCAGGGAAGGAGAGGCCCACTTTGTTTCCTAAGGCAGTTTGCTTCCATGTTTCAGTAGCTCCTAGGTAATTATATTCCCATGGTGTACCTTAGAGAGGTTATGATTCTCATTTTACCAGGAGAGCAAATGGGGTCCACCAAGGTTGAAGGTCATCCAAGGTCACGGTTATATGAGATGCTTTATGAATTTGCAGATGAATCGTCAAGGAATATTTCTGATTTAAGGCCCTGTTTTATTTCAATATTTTGGGACCTCAGCTGTGTGAAGTTGAATTAATCAAATTCTTCAAGTTGTCACACACTATTATCAATAGTTCATTAAATTCCTTTAGCATTTTTATTTTTTATGATTAATTTCCCCTTTTATCTTTTATTTCTTACCCCCATTTCTCTACAATGGCCTCTACCACAAAAAGCTACGTACCAGTTCATAGATACCTATGAATTCTTTATATATATATATATATATGTGTATATATATATATATATACGTATGTATACACAGACAGATATATATATATACACACACATATCTATTTATAGAAAACGTAATTTTGTATGTGATAAAGTATATGTAGTATATAAAAGTACATGGTTGACTGTGTATCTAGAAGTCTTGCCAAATTCCCTATTAGTTCTAAAGGTTTGTCTTTCGATTCTCTTGGGTTTTCTATGAAGATGAACACACTGGGTTTTTTAAATTTATTTTTATTTTTTTATTGCATTTTAGGCTTTGGGGTACATTTGAAGAACATGCATGATAGTTGCATAGGTACACACATGGCAGTGTGATTTGCTGCCTTCCTCCCCTTCACCTATATCTGGCATTTCTCCCCATGCTATCTCTCCCCAACTCCCCACCCCCCACTGTCCCTCCCCCATTTCCCCCCAACTGAACCCAGTGTGTGATGCTCCCCTCTCTGTGTCCATGTGTTCTCATTGTTCAACACCTGCCTATGAGTCAGAACATGTGGTGTTTGATTTTCTGCTCTTGTGTCAGTTTGCTGAGAATGATGGTTTCCAGGTTCATCCATGTCCCTACAAAGGGCACGAACTCATCGTTTTTCATGGCTGCATAATATTCCATGGTTTATATATGCCACATTTTCCCTGTCTAGTCTATCATTGATGGGCATTTGGGTTGGTTCCAGGTCTTTGCTATTGTAAACAGTGCTGCAATGAACATTCGTGTGCATGTGTGCTTATAGTAGAACGATTTATAATCCTTTGGATATATATCCTGTAATGGGATGGCTGGGTCAAATGGAATTTCTATTTCTAGGTCCTTAAGGAATCGCCACACTGTCTTCCACAATGGTTGAACTAATGTACACTCCCACCAACAGTGTAAAAGTGTTCCTATTTCTCCACATCCTCTCCAGCATCTGTTGTCTCTAGATTTTTCAATGATCGCCATTTGAACTGGCGTGAGATGGTATCTCAATGTAGTTTTGATTTGCATTTCTCTAATGACCAGTGATGATGAGCATTTATTCATATGTTTGTTGGCTTCATGTATGTCTTCTTTTGTAAAGTGTCTGTTCATATCCTTTGCCCACTTTTGAATGGGCTTGTTTGTTTTTTTCTCATAAATCTGTTTTAGTTCTTTGTAAATTCTGGATATCAGCCCAATGGTGTTGGGAAATCTGGCCAGTCATGTGCAGAAAGCAGAAACTGGATTTCTTCCTGACGCCTTACACTAAAATTAACTCCAGATGGATTAAAGACTTAAACATAAGACCTAACACCATAAAAACCCTAGAAGAAAATCTAGGCAAAACCATCCAGGATATAGGCGTAGGCAAGGACTTCATGACCAAAACACCAAAAGCATTGGGGACAAAAGCCAAAATAGACAAATGGGACCTAATCAAACTCCACAGGTTCTGCACAGCAAAAGAAACAGTCATTAGAGTGAATCGGCAACCAACAGAATGGGAAAAAAATTTTTCAGTCTGCCCATCTGACAAAGGGCTGATATCCAGAATTTATAAAGAACTAAAACAGATTTACAAGAAAAACATACTGGGTTATTTTTATTGTTTTACTTCAAATTTCTCTTTTAGATTAAAAAAAGTCTTAACATAGAGATGGGGTCTCACTACGTTGCCTAGGCTGGTCTTGAACTCCTGGTCTCAAGTGATCCTCCCACCTCAGCCTCCCAAAGTGCTGGGATTACAGGTACGAACTGCTACACCCAGCCACACATGTTTTATTTTAGACATACTGATTTATTTTCTTTCCTTCTTTACTGGTGCTGAACAGCAACAACGAGAGAGAGAGACCTCAAATTTTCCCAATCTTTAATGGTATGTAGGAACCCTCCAGGTACTGGCAATATTTTACAACTTGATCTGGGTGTTAGTTACATGGATATATGCATAGCCATGAAATTCACCAACCTGTATACCTGATTTAAGCACCTTGCTCTATGTATGTTACACTTCAGTGCAAATTTTAAAGATGGAAAATACTCCCAAGTGCTACTTGAACTGTGGTCCCATGAAATTTAATTGGTAAAAATGTTATCATTATTCAGTTCCAAGTATTTCATAATTTCCTTTATAATATGAGTTATAATATAAGAAAGGTGAATCATTTGAGGTCAGGAGTTTGAGACCAGTCTGGCCAACATGGTGAAACCCCATCTCTACTAATAAAAAAATTAGCCAGGCATGGTGGCACATGCCTGTAATCCCAGCTACTCAGGAGGCTGAGGCACAAGGATCACCTGAACCTGAGAGGCAGAGGTTGCAGTGAGCTGAGATTGCAACACTGCACTCTAGCCTGGGCAATAGAGTGAAACTGTCTCAAAAAAATTTTTTTTTAAAAAAGGAAGGAAGTATGATACATATAATGTAAATGAATCTCAAAAGCACTATACCATGAGAAGATCATGTTCTGGTTAGTCCGCTGGTCCAAGGATGAAAAAAATGTGGAGGAGAGCCATCTCACCCAATGCAGGACCCTCCAGGGAGAATGCGCCTCAACCACCAAACCTGAGCTTCATCTGAATGATAGATCTATGAGAAGAAATGATTGTCATTTTATGTCACTGAGGCATCTTCACTACACAAACATACAATTCACTGACATAAAAATACCTGTAGCCACTAAGGACATACTGAACATTAGCATGATAAATATTAATACATTTTCACTAGGATAGCAGGGAATTTTTTTCCACCGCTATTAGCAAGGATGCAAAGAATTATAATATCCAGATTCACAAGCGTGTGAGGAAACAGACATTCTTGTATAGTGGTGGAATGAACACATGGCATTGAGTTTTGTAGTAGTTCTTACAAAGCGTGGTGGTATCAATAGCTGATCAATAAATACATTGCCTGTTGCAAGCTGAACTATTCACAATACCCTCATGTTTTTAGCTCTCTAGAATTGGGCACATCCACCAAGCTTGGCTAATTATTAAAACCATGCTCTAGAATATTTTCAACAAGGAACCAGAGAGAGGGACTCTTGATCTCTCTCTGATGGTGAAGTTATGTGGTGTGAGCATAGAAGCAACTGGTAGACAAGTTTCCAGCTGCAAGCTGAAATCTGATCTGAGCACAGGAAACCAATGGACAGAGAAAAATGGTACATATTGACTTTTTAAATTGTGATTGCTCCTGAAATTTACCTGCTTCCTTCCATTTCTACTGATCAGCTACACAATCTCATGCATCTTCTCTTATGTCTAACCAACTTCAATTAACTCCTGACTAATATTCCCTGCCGACTTGCCAAGTACATAGACATCTTCCCAGGTCAGTCCCAACCAGTTTCCAGGCAATTGCCAGCTATGAACTTCAGGAGGAAGCAGACTCACTACCTACAGATGAACAGGACTTTTGTGATAATCTAGTCTAAATCTCTCATTTTAGAGCTGAGTAAATTAAGACCCTAAATGTGGAACGACCTAAATGAGATAACAGAAAACAAAACATGTTCGAAATCTAGCTCTCCTAAATTTAAGATACGCCAAGAGACCATCTAAGATGAATAGAACATTTATATGCTACTTGGCCACCTATAATGCCTTTAGGCAACTCATGAGTCAGAAGCTTGTGTTCCAAATAAGAAACAATAAAGAGATTTAATGCATTGTCTCTTAGAATGGCAAAGGTTAAGATATATTTTTACTACACAGTGATATTAAATATCTAAATAAATAAACATCTTCAAAGATGAATGGGGGGTATGCAAATTGGGACAAATCTTTCTTAGAGGGTGATTGGGCAACCCAGCAATTTATCCTCTAGTATATTATCCCAAGGAGATAATTTCACAAGCTAAGGAAAAAGTTATGTGCAAGAATGATCATCATTGTTTTTGTCTGGTAATAGGGAAATATGAGAAATAATGTAAAATCCAACAGAGGGGAATCAATGTAATTACATTGGTAATGACCTACCTTCTTTTTGATAAAATACTACAAGATCATTAAAGTTTGGATGTACAGGAGAGGGGGGTAAGGGGATGGGAAGGGAGAGAACAAAATTCTGAAAGAATATTCATGTCAATGGAGGTTTATTTCCCTCCCCTCCCCTCTCCCTTCCCTTCCCTTTCCCTCCCCTCTCCTCCTCTCTCCTCCCCTCTCCTCCCCTCCCCTCCCTTCCCCTCCCCTCCCTTCCCCCCCGGTTCACTCCCTTCCCCTTGTCTTCTTTTTCTCTCTGTCTTCTTTTCTTTTTCTTTTTTCTTTTTAGAGACAGGATCTCACTGTGTCACTCAGGCTGGAGTGCAATGGCACAATCATAGCTGATTGCAGCCTTGAACTCCTGGGCTCAAGTGATCCTCCCGACACAGATCTCCCTAGTAGCTGGGACAACAGGCATGCACCTCCATATCCAGCTGAGGTTTTTCCTTTGAGATGATTTTCTGCTGCTAGGGTTTTTGTTTATATGTTTGCCTTTCTCTTTTAGATATTCTGTAGGGTTTGAATTTTTTACCTCTGCCCCAAAACAGCAGACTGTTCCAATATAAGCTGCCACCTGGTCCTTTCTGTGTTCATCAAGGATCATAATCTCTGCAGAGACATGATAAATAAACATCAGGACATGAGGTGGCACCCAACCAACTTAGCTTTCCTGAGGATCTTGGCTCCAAGAACAACAAAGCCCTTCCCACACTTAGGTTCACTCACCCTTATATCTTTTAGCTGGAACCTGGCTGAGAGTTGCAGAACCAGCCAGGGCCACTCTTAGGAAATTCTTGTTCCTTTTTCTAGTAAACTTTTGTTTGTTTAATGTGTCCCCTGCATGGCCTCTAGCTCCCTGGCTAAGCCAAAGTAAAAAATGTCTTTACCTTTCCAGATACCAACATATCTAGACTACAGCAAGGTGCTGGGTTCTGATCCCAGAAGTTTCAAATCATACCTAGGTTTGAAATGAGGCTACCGGGAGAACTGGATACCCCAATTTTGAATTCTGTTCTCTTTCACTTATGAACAAGTTTCACCTATCTGAGCTTCAGTTTTCAGTCTTGAAAATGATATACATTTCCTGGGCACTGAAGATGAAGCAAGACATAAACAGATCTGATCCTTCCTTTTCACTGTAGGGTCTTCTGTCTAATGGAAAAGCAGACTGGGTGCAGTGGCTCACACCCATAATCCTAGCACTTTGGGAGGCCAAGGTAAATGGATCACTTGAACCCAGGAGTTTGAGAGAAGCCTGGAAACAAAGTGAGAACCGATCTCTATAAAAAATTTTAAAAATTAGCCAGGTAAGGTGGCATACACCTCTGCTATTTTGGAGGCTGAGGTGGAGAATCGCTTGAGCCCAGGAGGTTGAGGCTTCAGTGAGCCAAGGTCATGCCACTGCACTCTAGCCTGGGCAACATAGAGAAACTCCATCTCAAATAAACAAGAAGAAAAGCAGGTGTCAAATCAATAACTACATGAGCAGAATATTGGTGTGGAATAGAATGGGGATTGGGGTGAGCAGAGAAGTCAGAGAAACGGTATTTCATCCATCACTTGAAGGATAGGAACCATAGCTGCACATCATGTTAATCCCTTTTTGTGGTTTGGCAACAATAAAACATATATATATA
>NW_016107374.1:3391393-3392820 GCF_001604975.1 Cebus imitator | reverse complement strand
GGTGCTAGGTGCATCATTTCTTCTAGTATTTGGTCTTTGACTCCAGTTCTTGACACAGTGTTCCTAATTTCTTGGAAATTTCTGGGTGATACGCATATCTTTTATTCTAGTATTTGGCCTTTGACCCCAGTTCCTGACATAGAGCTCCTAATCCCTTGGAATTTCCTGGGTGATAAGCACATCTTTTTTTTTTTTTTTTTTTTTTTCCTAGTATTTGATCTTTGATCCCAGTTCCTGACACAGAGCTCCTAAATCCTTTGGAATTTCCTGGGTGATGGGAGCATCTTTTATTCTAATGAGGTGACTTTCCTGGATGGGGGCTGGCCACCAGAAAGACCAAGCCATGATTAGAAGCTTGGGACTTTCAGTCCCACCTCACATCCTTTGGGAAAGGAAAGGGACCAGAGATCGGGTAAATAATCCGTCATGTCTACGTGATGAAGCCTCCATAAAAGTCCCTATATGGTGGAGTGCGGAGAGCTCCCTGGTTGGTAAAATCTGTTTGCTGAGAGGATGGTATGCCCCAACTCCCTGGGAATAGAAGCTCTTTCACTTGGGACATTTCCAGACCTCACCCTGTGTATCTTTTAAACCAGCTGATTTTCTGTATTCTTTTTCATATCCTTTATTATAAAATAAACCAGTAAATGTTATCCCAAGTCCTGTGAGTCATCCTTGAAAATTATTGAACCTGAGGAGGAGGTCGTGGAAACCCTGATTTATAGTCATTCAGTCAAAAGCACAGATGATAACCTCCTGGAACTTGCAATTGGCATCTAAGTTATGGGACTAGAAGCCAGGTGCAGTGGCTCGTGCCTGTAATCCCTGCATT
This sequence comes from Cebus imitator, assembly GCF_001604975.1. NCBI lineage: Eukaryota > Metazoa > Chordata > Mammalia > Primates > Cebidae > Cebus > Cebus imitator. Next base: position 3,391,988 of record NW_016107374.1, on the reverse strand, counting down.
GTGGGAAGTCAGGGCAGTAGGATCACTTGAGACCAGGAGTTTGAGTCTGCAGTGAGCTATGATCATACCACTGCACTCAGCCTGGGTGACAGAGTGAGACTGCATCTCAAAAAATAAAATAGAAATAAATAAAAATAAATAAATAAAGTGGGGAACTAAGCCCTTAACCTATGCACTAACTCCAGTTAACGTCAGAAGTGAATTGAATTATAGGACATCCACCTGGCATTGCAGAATTGCTTGATATGGGGAAACTCATACATTTTAGTGACCGGGAAGCATTTTGAGAGTAGAAAGAGGAGAAACAGCTTGCTTTTCCTACGTGCACACACATTATTTCATTTAAGTGTCATAAGAAGCCTTTTCAGAGAGTTACATATATTATCCCCATTTTACAGATGTGAAAGCCTGGGGGTAAAGGAGGAGTAAGTAAATTTCTCAAGAGCACAGAGCCAGAAGAGGGACAAATGTGAAGTTTGAAAGTGGGTAAACTTACTCCAGAGCCTGCAAAAAATACATATATATATATATATATATATATATATATATCAACATATCTAGACTACAGCATGGTGCTGGGTTCTGATCCCAGAAG
>NW_016107374.1:3370220-3387720 GCF_001604975.1 Cebus imitator | reverse complement strand
CAGAAACTGAAATGGAGCTGACAAGTTGAGCACCTACTGTGTGCCTGTCAATGTGTTGTGGGCCCGATTCCCAGTGTGTCATGTAATTCTCACTCACCCAGAGAAGCAGCTTTGATCATCTTCCATTTTTAGAGATGAGGAGCTCAGAGAGGTAAAGACACTTGCCGATGCTCGCACAGTAAAGCTGGGCTTTAAATCCAGGTCTGTCTGGCTCAAGGTTTTCTGGTCCAAGGTTTCCAAGCTGAAGAGTGACGCTTCAACAGCCAGGAGCTGGAATGAGGCAAGAGGGTAGCAGGCAAGTCGTGGTGGCTGCTCCATTTTCATTGCATTTCTCATCCTAACCAACTCTTCTAGTCTGCTAGGGGTGCCCATGAGGTGCCACAGGTGGAAGGGCTTAGAAACAGGAATCTATTTTCTCCCCGTGCTGGAGGCTGGAAGTGCAAGGTCAAGGTGCCGGCGGCGTTGGGTCCTTCTGAGGCCTCCCTCCTTGGCTTGTAGATGGCTCTCATCACCTGCATCTTCACATCGTCTGCCCTCTGTACACATCTGCGCCCAGATTTCCTCTTCTTGTAAGGACACCAGCCATATTGGAGTAAGGCCTGCCCCAGTGACCTCATTTTACCTTTGTCAACACTTTAAACACCTGTCTCTAGATACAGTTACATTCTGAGGAACTGGGGTTTAGGATTCAGTATATGAATTTGGGGTTGCTGGTGCAGTGGCTTGAGTCTGTGATTACAGACACTCAGGAGGCTGAGGTGGGAGGATTGTTTGAGGCCGGGAATTCAAGACCTTCCTGGGCAACATAGCAAGACCCCATCTCTAAATTTTATTTTTTTTTTTACAAAATTAGGTAGGGGTGATGGTGTGTGCCTGTAGTCCTAGCTACTTGGGAGGCTGAGACAGGAGGATCATTTGAGTCCAGGAGTTGGAGGCTACAGTGAGATATGATTGTGCCACTGCACTCCATCCTGGGCTAAACAGTAAGACTTTGTCTAAAAAAAGAAAAAAAAATGAAGAGAGACACAACGCCAACCTTGCTCAAAGCACTTAGTGGTGGAAATGGAGTAGAAAGTGGACAGTAACAGCCTCGCCTGCTCACCTTCCACCAGTCTTGGTCCCCAGGCACCCACCAGGCTCCTGACAATAACAGAGGACTCAGGTGCCTTCTCTTCAATCCCCGTTACACCTGACAGCACCTGTAGCCCACAGCATGCAGATTTCCAAGCTTGGAACCTTTCTGTGTTTTCCAAAATCACTTTATGTTGTTTATTATTACAAAGTTAATGATTCTTGTTGTACAATAAGATATAAATTAGATCAAAGTCTACCACGTGGAAAGTGTCTCTCAAATCTTTACCTCCACCCTGAGATCTCCAGACCATCTTCTATGTGTAAAACAATACATCCACTGTAACATGGGATAGTGTGGAAATTCAGAGCTCAGATGTGGGAGTCAGATCTTCTGGTTAGTATCATAAAATGTCTTCCTTCTTAACATGTGGACTGGCAACTTTCTGTCACCCTTAACATTTTTTTTTTTTTTTTGAGACGGAGTTTCGCTCTTGTTACCCAGGCTGGAGTGCAATGGTGTGATCTCGGCTCACCGCAACCTCCGCCTCCCGGGTTCAGGCAATTCTCCTGCCCCAGCCTCCTGAGTCGCTGGGATTACAGGCACGCGCCACCATGCCCAGCTAATTTTTTGTATTTTTAGTAGAGACGGGGTTTCACCATGTTGACCAGGATGGTCTCGATCTCTTGACCTCGTGATCCACCTGCCTCAGCCTCCCAAAGTGCTGGGATTACAGGCTTGAGCCACCACACCCGGCCACCCTTAACATTTTTTAAACTGTGAGATTACTATGCACAGATTAAACCAGTGAATTTGAAAACATGAAAATAATTATTTTCCACATAAATATAAATGACCAAAATGGATTTATGTTAGATAGAACCCCCATCTTAACAATTTGTCAAAGATATTTTTCATGTCAGATCTTAAATGTGTACTTCCTTATTTATTTTTAATTTATTTTTATTTATTTGAGACAAATTCTCCGTCTCTTACCCAGGCTGGCAGAGCTCACTGCCACCTCCATCTCCCAGTTCAAGCAATTTTCTTGCCTCAGCCTCCTGAGTAGCTGGGATTATAGTCATGTGCCACCACACCTGGCTAATTTTTGTATTGTTAGTAGAGACGGAGCTTCACCATGTTGGCCAGGCTGGTGTCAAACTTCTGACCTCAGGTGATCCACTTTCCTCGGCCTCCCCAAGTGCTGGAATTATAGGCATGAGCCATTGCGCCCAGCCCTTATTTATTTTCCAGACAGGATTTCGCTCTGTCACCCAGCCTGGAGTGCAGTGGCATGATCAGCTCATTTCAGCCTCTACTTCCAGGTGGGGTTCAAGTGATCCTCCCACCTCACCCTCCCATGTAGCAGGGACTACAGGCATGGACCACCATGCCTGGTTAATTTACTTTTTATTTTTTTAGAGATGGGGGTCTCATTATGTTGAGTAGGCTTGTCTTTTAAGTCCTGAGCTCAAGCAACCCGCCTGCCTGGGCCTACCAAAGCGTTGGGATTACAGGCGTGAGCCACCACGCCCAAACTTTGGGTCTTATGTTTGTTATCTTTAAACTCAAAACGAGACTTGTGCTTACCTGTGGGGTTGCTATGAGAATTGATGCACAAAGTAAATGCTTTGCTAGTGAGGGCTCCAAAAGTGGTTCTTCTTCCCCTGCTTCTCTTCCTTCTTCACCTTCAAAGGGCTAGATGTTTTGGTAGATGACCAATGTATATTTGGATATTGATATGGTTTGGATGTGTCTCTGCCCAAAACTCATCTTGTAGTTCCCATAATCCCCACATGCCGTGGGATGGACTAGGTGGGAGGTAATTGAATGATGGGGGTTGTTACCTCTATGCTGTTCTTAAGATAGAAGTTCTCACAAGATCTGATGGCTTTATAAGGGGTTTCCCCCTTTGCTCAATTCTCACTGCTGTCATGTCAAGGAGGATGTGTTGGCTTCCACTTCCGCCATAATTGTAAGTTTCCTGAGACCTCCCCAGTCATGCTGAACTGTGAGTCAATTAAGCCTCCTTCCTTTATAAAGTATCCAGTCTTGGGTATGTCTTTATTAGCAGCATGAGAACAGACTAATACAAATATCTTTTTTTCAATAGACTTTATTATTTTTCCAAATATGTAACCAAAATAAATGCATTCAGATACAAATCTGAATCATATAAAATTGCCTGTCTTCAACCATTTTGTACCTATAAAAATGGCAATTTCAAATGGTTCAATTTATAATTTAAAAAATATAAAGTACCTAAAAATCTCAAAGTAAAATCTAGCACTCCCCTCCCCTATCTGTCCCCATATGGCCCCCTTCCCAGAGGCAGCCACAATAAATACCTTTAGCTGATCCATCAGGTAGCTACTTGCACATGTCTAAATGAGATGTTTCCACTCCTAGTGAACAATTTATCAACATCAACTGTTATTTATCGATTTCTGGTTGGGATAGATGGGGATTTACCTCCCTTTATATTCCACCTTCTCTTTTCTCATTTTCTCACCATTGTTATATTTTTAGTAAAACCATTCATCAGCCTTAACATTATTCTGACTATAGAAATGGCATGATGAGATTTTAACCAAGGCGAACCTTGCCAGTAAAGCCCTGAATGGAGATTTTTGAGCAGGCGCAGCTGCAAGAATTCTACTCCTCAGCTCTTGGCTTTGCTGCTCCCTGATCACCTTTTACATCATGTATGCAGACAGTGCCAAGTTCCCCTGGGAAGATGCTGAGGGGCTTGGCCAGCTCATGCCCCCTGCCACATCCTGTAGACATCAGGTAGTTTTTGAGTGGCCCTGGAAATACTGCGAATCTTTTTTTTTTTTTTTAAAGTTATGTTGAGATATAATTAATATGCTATACAATTCATCCATTTAAAGTATACAATCCAATTGCTTTTGGTATATTCACAGTATTGTGCATCCATCAATAAAATTAATTTCAGAACTTTTTCAAAACCCACAAAAGAAATCCTACTCCTCGTAGCCCTCATTCCTAAAACTTCACTGCTTCCCCCAGACCCAGCCATCACTAATCTTCTGTTTCCATAGCTTTGCCTAGTCTGGGCATTTCTTATAAATGAAATCTTACACTGGGTGGTCCTGGCTTCCTTCACTTAGCACAATGTTTTCAAGGTTCATCAATATTGTAGTATATATTAGGTCTTCATCTCTTTTTATTGCCAAATAATATTCCATTGTATGGATATAGCACATGTTATATATCCATTAGTTGATAGGCATTTGGGTTGTTGCTACTTTTTGGCCGTTGTGAATAATGCTGCTATGAACATTCTAGTCCAAGTCTCAGTGTGGACTTGTGTTTCATGTAACTTAGGTATATACTTAGGAGTGGAATTTCTGAGTCATATGGTTACTCTATTTTTAACCATTGGAGGGACGTTCAGTCTCTTTCAAAGTAGCTGCATCATTTTACATTCCACCAACAATGTACAACTGGCCCTCGATATCACTGGGTTCTGCATCCGAGGATTCAGCCAACTGCAGATTGAAACATAAACCAGTAAAACCAATAAAAATAACAATACAGTAATAAAATGATAAAAAAGGAAAGTATAAGAATTATTTGCATAGCATTTACATTGATGTAATTTACATATAGAGATGATTTGAAGCACACAGGAGGATGTAAGTTATGTGCAAATGCTATGACATTTTCTATAGGAGACTTGAGCATCTGCAGCTTCAGGTATCCTCAGGGGGTCCTGAAACCAATCCCCCAAGGAGAGGGAGGGACAACTGTATGAGGGTTTCCATTTCTCCCCATTTTCGTCAACACTTGTTCTTGTCTGACTTTTGGACTACAGTCATCCCAGTGGGTGTGAAGCAGTATCTCACTGTGGTTTTGATTTGCATTTCCCTGATGGGTAATGATGTTGAGCATCTTTTCCCATGCTTCTTGGATGCTGTGACAGGTTTTTTGTTTTCTACTACCTTTACTGGAAAAGATGTGGCAGATTTTAACATTTGTCTGAATCAGTTCAGACATTTGCAAGGCAATCATGACCATCTTGATTTGCCTCTGCTAGCTACCCACGTAATGACATGACTTGAAGTAGCAACCCATACTTCCACCCTTGCACCAAGACCTCTTTTCTTACTTTCTTCTCTGGGCTAGTCAAGGCATCAAGAAATAGAGACTTTCTTTAAAAAAAAACAAACAAAAAAAAAGATTTTTTAAAAAAGTTGTTTTATACTAAAACACAGTTGTTTAAAAGATAAGTGTTTGTATTAGTTCTTGTTGCTATTTCTGCAGAGCAAATTACCACACTTAGTGCCTTCAAATGCTGTCTATTTATAAACTCAGAGTTTTGTGGGTTAGAAATCTGGTACAAAATGACTGGATTCTGTACTTAGGCTATCACAAGGCTGAAATCAAGGTGTCGATTGGGCTATGTTCTTTCCTAGAGGATCTGGGGGAAAAGTCTTCCACATTCATTGCTATTGGTAGTGGAATTCAGCTTCTTGTGGCTATAGATCTGAGGTCTCTGTTTCCTTGCTGGCTATCAGCTGGGGCTGCCATCAACTCCTAGAGAATGTCCCCATTCCTTGTCAGATGCCCCCTCCACACTCAATCCAACATGGTGCACTGACACCTTCTTTCTCTTTTGTGAGATAGTGTCTCACTCTGCCACCCCGGCTGCAGTGCAGTGGTGCCACACAGCTCACTGCAGCCTCCACCGCCCAAGCTCAAGCAGTCCTTCCACCTCAGCCTCCTCAGTAGCTGGGACCACTATTGGATGCCACCACGCACACCTACCTATTCTTGTATTTTTTGTAGAGATGGGGCTTCACCATATTGTCCAGACTTTTCTCAAACACCCCGGCTCATGCAATCTGCCTGCCTCCACCTCCCAAAGTGTCTGGTCTGAATCTTTCTTAAACTCCTAATCCCTGATGTCTCTGTGTCTGACCTCTGGACCCAGATTTAAAGGACTTACAACAGGCCCACTGGCTAATATCTCTTTGTTAAAGGCAACTGTGCCATTTGACATCACCTAGTAATAGGAGTAAGATCTATCATGTTCAAAGGTCTGATGACTAAATAGGGCATGTACACCTGGGCAGGAGTGTCTTCGGGAACCATCTTAGAATTCTGCCCACACAGCCAGCAGATGTATGAATTTTAGAATGATGTTCATAAGAAAATATAATGGAAATTTAGGACTAACCTCTGAAAGAGCTAATTTTGGTTATCTGGAAAATGTACTTCTAAGGAAGCCCTCACTTCCCGATAACAAAAGACAGATGAAGTGTCATCATAAATGAGAAGACCCAGCATTTCAGTGAACTGATGAAGTTCATTAGGCAGCAAGTGTATTGACAGAGCTGTTTCCTTTAGCAAGAAATACCAGAAAAAAATGCACAAAAAGTGAACATGTACAGCAAAACTGAGTTTAAACAGAAATCATTTTTGACCCCATGGGCTGAAGATTTTCCTAAAATATGATACTCTTTGCTTTCATTTACTAAACCTGAATGTATATAATTCAATAATTTCTAATGTATTTAAAAGTTGTGCAGCAATTACCACTGTCTAATTTAGATCCTCTCCCCCCAAAATTTCACATTTATTAGCAGTCACTTCCCATGCCTTTCTCCTCCCAGGCACTGGCCACTACTAATCTTCTATTTCTATAAATTTGCCTATTCACATCCAGGCAACCTTGCATCCCTGCCGTAAAGGGTTGATGCCTGTGTTTTGTAATTCCATAATGCTTTGCATCTTCAGGAATTTGACACATGGCCAATGGCAAACACCCAGAGGCTCCGCAGAGTTCTAAAACATCCTTCATTCCCACTGGTTTTAAAGAATATTTTTATTTCTGCCTTCATTTCATTATTTATCCCATAGTCATTTAGGAGTAGGTTGTTCAGTTTCCATGTGATTGTGCAGTTTTGAGTCAGTTTCTTAATTCTGAGTTCTAATTTGATTGCACTGTGGTCTGAGAGACTGTTATGATTTTTGTTCTTTTGCATTTGCTGTTGTTGTACTTCCAATTATGTGGTCAATTTTAAAACACGTGTGATGTGATGCTGAGAAGAATGTCTATTCTGTTGATTTGGGGTGGAAGGTTCTGTAGATGTCTATTAGATCCTCTTCGTCCAGAGCTGAGTTCAAGTCCTGCATATCCTTGTTAATTTTCTGTTTTGTTAATTTGTCTAATATTGACAGTGGGGTGTTAAAGTCTCCCATTATTATTGTGTGGGAGTCTAAATCTCTTTGTAGGTCTGTAAGGACTTGCTTTATGAATCTACAAAGAAACTTTTATTCTTTTTACAAAAATAAAATTATATCATGTTGTAGCATACTTTTTTTTTTCCACTTAATAAATGGTGGATTTTTTCCAACATCACTTTGATGGTTACTGTCTTGGGTTAAACGGTGCCTCCTCCAAATTTATGTCCATTCAGAACCTGTGACTGTGTCCTTATTTGCAAACGGAGTCTTTGCAGATGTAATTATGCTAAGAGGGAGTCTCCCTGGATTAGAGTGGACCCTAAATCCAGTGGCTGGTGTTCCTATAAGAAACTTTGGATGCAGAGACACAGAAGAAAGAAGACCTGTGGAGACAGAGGCAGAAGTTGGAGCGATACAGCTACAAGCCAAGTGTCTTGGTCCATTTGTGTTGCTGTCAAGGAACATCCGAGGCTGGGTAATTTATAAGGGAAGCAAGTTTATTTGGCTCACAGTTCTGCAGGCTGTGTGGGAGGCATGGCACCAACACCTGCTCTGATGAGGGCTCAGGAGGCTTCCACTCATGGCGGAAGGTGAAGGGGAGCTGAAATGTGTGAAGATCGCATGGCAAAAGAGGAAGAAATATAAATTTACTTTTGAAAATAAATTACTAGCAAAGCAGCTAAGCTCAGTACTATGCCCTTGGCTACTTGGAGACAAGTTATTAGAAAATTGCATAAGGGTACAGAAATGAACAATCATAGTTCAATAAATGATCTTTATAGAAACATTTTTTAATGGGCCAGGCACAGTGGCTCATGCCTATAATCCCACCACTTTGAGAGTCCAAGACAGGAGGATTGCCTGAGCTCAGGAGATCGAGCCCAGCCTGGGCAACATGATAACACTCTGTTTCTACTAAAAATACAAAAATTGGCATGGTGGCACACATCTTAATCCCAGCTACTAGGAGGCTGAGGTACAAGAATTGCTTGAACCTGGGAAGCAGACATAGCAGTGAGCCATGATCACACCACTGCTCTCCAGACTGGGAAACAGAGCGAGACTCTGTCTCCAAAACAAACAAACAAACAAACCACTGTTTGTTAGGGAATTGGTTAAATACGTTTAATAGACCCATGCAGTGCAATACCAAGTAGCTATATTATTTTTTGAGGGCTTTCATAAGAAATGACCACAAAATAGCATTGGAAGTTCTCGCCAGGGCAATCAGGCAAGAGAAAAAAATAAAGAGTATTGAAATAGGTAAAGAGGAAGTCACATTGTCTCTATTTGCAGATGACTTGATTATATATTTAGAAGACCCTATCGTCTCAGCCCAAAATCTCCTTAAGCTGATGAGCAACTTCAGCAAAGTCTCAGGATACAAAATCAGTGTGCAAAAATCACAAGCATTCTTATACACTAATAACAGACAAACAAAGAGCCCATGAGTGAACTCCCATTCACAATTGCTACAAAGAGAATTAAATACCTAGGAATACAACTTATAAGGGATGTGAAGAACCTCTTCAAAGGGAACTACAAACCACTGCTAAAGGAAATAAGAGAGGTCACAAACAGATGGAAAAGGATTCCATGCTCATGATTAGGAAGAATCAATGTTGTGAAAATGGCCATACTGCCCAAAGTAATTTATAGATTCAATGCTATCCCCATCGAGCTACCATTGACTTTTTTCACAAAATTGGTAAAAACCACCTTAAATTTCATATGGAACCAAAAAAGAGCCCACATAGCCAAGACAATTTTAAGCAAAAACAAACAAAAAACAAAGCTGGAGGTATCATGCTACCTGACTTCAAACTATGCTACAAGGCTATAGTAACCAAAACAGCATGGTACTAATACCAAAACAGATATACAGACCAATGGAACCGAAAAGATGCCTCAGAAATAATACCATACACCTACAACCATCTGATCTTAGACAAACCTGACAAAAGCAAGCAATGGGGAAAGGATTCCCAATATAATAAATGGTGTTGGGAAAATTGGCTAGCATATGCAGAAAGCTAAAACTGGATCCCTTCCTTACACCTTATACAAAAATTAACTCCAGATAGATTAAAGATTTAAACATAAGACCTAAAACCATAAAAACCCTAGAAGAAAACCTAGGCAATGTCATTCAGGACATAGGCATGGGCAAAGACTTCATGACTAAAACACCAAAAGCAATGGCAACAAAAGCCAAAATTGACAAATGGGATCTAATTAAACTAAAGAGCTTCTGCACAGCAAAAGAAACTATCATCAGAGTGAACAGGCAACCTACAGAATGGGAGAAAATTTTTGCAGTCTACTTATCTGACAAAGGGCTAATACCCAGAATCTGCAGAGATCTTAAGCAAATTTAGAGGAAAAAAACAAAAAATCCCATCAAAAAGTGGGTGAAGGATATGAACAGACACTTAACAAAAGGAGACACTTATGCAGCCAACAAACATATGAAAAAAGGCTCATCATCACTGGTCATTAGAGAAAGGCAAATTAAACCCACATTGAAATACTGTCTAACACCAGTTAGAAGGGTGATCATTAAAAAATTAGGAGACAACAGATGCTGGAGAGGATGTGGAGAAATAGGAATGCTTTTACACTGTTGGTGGGAGTGTAAATTAGTTCACTCATTGTGGACAACAGTGTGTCGATTCCTCAAGAATTTATAACTAGGAATACCATTTGACCCAGCAATCCCATTACTGGGTATATACCCAAAGAATTATAAATCTATCTATTATAAAGACATATGTACGCGTATGTTTATTGAAGCACTGTTCACAATAGCAAAGACTTTGAACCAACCCAAATGCCCATCAATAATAGACTGGATAAAGAAAATGTGGCATATATACACCATGGAATAGTATGCAGCCATAAAAAACGATGAGTTCACGTCCTTTGCAGGGACATAGATGAAGCTGGAAACCATAATTCTCAGTAAACTAACACAAGAACAGAAAACCAAACACCACATGTTCTCACTCATAAGTGGGAGTGGAACAATGAGAACACATGGACACAGAGAGGGGAACATCACACACTGGGGACTGGGTTGGGGGGTGCCTACTGGGGGATAGCATTAGGAGAAATACCTAATGTAGATGATGGGGTGATGGATACAGCCAACCATCGTGGCATGTGTATACCTATGTAACAAACCTGCATGTTCTGCACGTGTACCCCAGAACTTAAAGTACAATTTAAAAAAATAAAAGTTGCTCGTGTGAGCAGCATGTTGCTTGCTGCGCTCTCCCCATCTCTGATCCTTATCATCCAAACTCAAGGACGCGCTTCATGAGACAACAGAAAATTCAAGGTCTTCTGATAGTCCCAAAGGAGCGACCACATTAAAAACTATAGGCCAACATGCTGAATCCCTGCCTTTACTAAAAATATAAAAAATTAGCTGGGTTGTGGTGGCGGGCGCCTGAGGAAGGAGAATTGCTTGAACCCAGGAGGCGGAGGTTTGCAGTGAGCCAAGATCATGCCATCACACTCCAGCTTGGGCAACAAGATCGCAACTTTGTTTCAAACAAAACAAAACAAAACAACAACTATAGGAATTCCTTTGATACAAATGAATTATGTAATTATGAAATAATTGATTCTGATGGGAAAGGCATGGGCATATTCAGAATAGCCAGCTAAGTAATAATTTTAAAATCAACAAGAGGCAATAAAAGTGACAGAGACACTGATGGATAGCTAAATAGAGATGGAATGGGGAACTAATGAAGCATCTTTGGATGGCATAAGCAGAAACAGGAGTGAATGACAAGGCCTGGGCATTGTCATAGGGGTTTGGCATGAGGCCAGCTCTGGATGTCTGTGCTACCTGACATTTGGGAGAGACTTCCCCTCCCTTTGCAGTGTCAAGCTGAGCTGGGCCACAGGCACTAGAGTCTTCAGTTGGAGCTGCCAAAGTTCTGTCACTTTGTGGTTCCCTGGTGGCAAAATGGGAGATTCCTGAGCAAATTAAATTTCTCCAGCAGAGGAGGGTTTGAGAAACACACAGGATTAGGAAAGTTGCTGAGTTTTAAACCCAAGTCTCATTTCTATGATGGCCTTAGCAGACATGCAGACTTGACTTGTGAAAGACACACACCTGTGCATAGGCACACACACACGTCATCTGTGTGATTGCTCAGCCCAGCACTAGGGAACCCTCATGGGCCAGACCATGTGGGTGCTAATCCCAGCAGAGCCACCTGCTAGGGTTTACCCCTGGGCCAATTACTTAACCTAGTGCTTCAATTTCCTCACTTGTAAAACAGGGTTAAGATTATTACCATCTCCACAGGATTTTACAAGACCTCATCAGCTTCCAGTATTAATTATTTTAAGTTGCTTTATATTTAGTTAATTTGTTTTTTACAGCAAATATTCAGCAAGAACCCAACAAAATAGGGATTTGCTGGGCATGGTGTCTCACACCTGTCACCTCAGCACTTTGGGAGGCAGAGGCAAGTGGATCACTTGAGTCCAGGAGTTTGAGATCAGCCTGAACAACATAGTGAGACCCTGTCTCTACAAAAACTACAAAAGTAGCTGGATGTGGTAGCACCTGCCTGTCTTCCCAGCTATTCAGGAGGCTGAGGTGAGAGGATTGGTTGAGGCTGGGAGGCAGAGGTTGCAGTGATCTGAGACCACATCACTGCACTCTAGCCTGGGTGACAGAGTGAGAGCCTGTCTCACAAACAATAACTAAGATTTAGAAGAAAGAGCCTTAAGCTGAAAATCCGGAGGTGTTGAGACGAGGCTGTCTCTGTCCCTGTCACCCTCCATCTCTGGACGGGAGCTCATGGTTGCCAAATTCAGGTCTTGGAGTTGACCCGAGGTTTTCTCATGGTGCTCTAAGGTACTTCAGGAAGAAGAAAGCCGGGAGGAAGAGAGTCCCACCCAGCTTCTAAAGCAACTCTGATTAAAAAAAACAAACTTTCAACTTTGAGATCAGCATCGATTCACATGCAGTTTTATGAAACAATACAGAGATCCCACATATACTCCTCACTGCCAAGAACCAGCTGGGTCGGGAGACCCTCACCTAGGTGGTGCTGAAGGTATTGAGAGACAGATCCCCAGATAGAACAGCAGAGTGGATCTATCCAGGGGACCAACAGCCTGAGAGCTGAGAGGCTGACAGCGTTCCAGGCTGAAGGCCTCAAACAGGCTTTCATCCACGTGTTTATTTGCTCTTAGACGGGTGATTCTCATTAATACACAGGTGTTCTATATTTACTTATAACTTAAAAATACATCAGGTAGGCAGCTGTTACCCACCTACTACTAATTACAAACTGAAAGTATCCTTTATAAGGTAGCCATGGGGGCAGGGTAAACTTTATGCTCCTCAGCATCTTTTCCTCGTTTCACAAAGCTAGGTAAGCAGGTACAGCTCTATCTTGGTGATCCATTGCTTGGAGGCTTCTGGAACTGTACTTGCAAACTACACGAAGGGAAACAAAACAGATCAATAACATAACCATAACCCAATCATAGATCCTCCAAGTGTTTTCATCCAAATTTTAGGGCTGCCAATCATTAGCAGCATCCTCAAACACCTTGGAGCCTGGTTAACTGTCTGCACTTACATTTTTCCCTTAAGGAGTTGGGACCCAGAAATCTTTTGGGAAATAGGATGGAGGTCATTCTTCTGTAACTGCTTCCTGCTTGAAAGGGGCATCGAGGGCCCGCTGGGTCCCTCCTCCTTGCTTGCTTCCTAAAGGCCTTTCCAGGTGCTGTTTTATTCTCTCCTGATTATGCTCAGCCTCATTATACTTTTTAGAGTTACTGAAGTTAACCTATAACTCTCCCACCACCAAAAGATATGGGGGGCTTAAAATAGCTCTGAATCTAAAGAGCTTTTATTTCTTGTAAACTTCTAATGAATAAGAATTAGAGCCTGATTCTCTATTATATTTTCCTTCCCAGACTTTTATCAGTTTTAGGGCCATAGGTATTTTTCAAAGTTCTTTTTATTCAGCTCTTATCATTGGCCATACTATTTTTGGTCATGGTTCTATTAATCCCCCATCTCTCTAGACAGGAGAGTTGTTAATCTCAGTATATATAAATTCTAAATAATTGTAGTTCTGTAACCACCATCTGAATTCCATGTTACTACAAGAGGACTGACCGGTGCAATCAATGCTGGGTATCCCCTTAGGGGACCAATAATCAATAATTCTATAGGAATTGTTGCACAGCACCTCACAATCTTTCCAGATTAATGTGCTTAACACAGGGGACTATTCTTTTGTGTTCCAGTTTTGATGGCCAAAACATTGTTGCTTTATTTCCTAAGTTATTACAGAAAATATTAAGGCCAGATATCATTAAGGAAGGAAAGAATATATGCCCAATATGTGAAACTTTCTTCTACCCCAACTCCAGAAATGCTCACATTAATTGCGATAACTATCATCATGATTACCATAAGAGGCTGTCCGCTTTCTTCAGGTTTTCCTCCACTAGTTGTGGAAGTTTCCTACTTTGTGGGAACAGTACTCCACCTTGAGGCTAGTCTTGCCATCTCTGTGACTCGGGGTGGCAGGGAGGGAATCCTCTGCAAGCACACCGTTTCCTCATTTGACTTCTCATCTTTTGCTCTATAAAATTCATGACACTCCTTATTCTCTCCTGAATCCTTTTCCTCATCGTCTGTCCGAAACAAGGCAAAACACACCAAAGCCCAAACAGACCACACCGGACTAGAAATGTCCTTTACTCCTTCTCTTTGCACCTTCTTTAAAGTAGTACCCACTTCTTCCTGTTCTTCCATGGTCAATGCTCCCTGCTTAGGGAACCAGGGACAAAATTCCTCAATCACATCAAAAAACTGTGTTAAACTGTCAGTGGCAGCTTTAATTCCTCTCCTAAGCAGCTGTCGAAGTAAACCAGAACAAGCCTCTCACTTGCTCGACCCTCGTCCCATGTTACCCCACTATGACCGAGTTCCCCCAGCTCACCCTGGGAGATTTTTTCAAACATTCTCGGCCTACTTCCAGGCTCCCCACTAACTCACCTGGGGGATTTTTTTCTCAAACGTTCCTGGGCTACTTCCGAGCTCCCCACCTTACCCCGGGGATTTTTTCCAATAGTACTCAGGATACCTTCAGCTTACCCTCTCCTTTCTCCATTGCTCAGGCAACTCTTCTTCCCAGGTTCGAGTCCCCACACCTGGGCACCACTTACTGAGAACCCAGGCAGTGCTGAAGGTATTTGAGAGGCGGACACCCGGATAGCACAACAGAGTGAATCTAACCTAGGGATCAACAGCCTGAGAGCCTGCGGGGCTGACAGCTCTCCTGGCTGAAGGCCTCCTCCAGCAGGCTTTCATCCAGTGTATTTATTTAAATGTTGCATTTAAATGTGTCAGTGTGTGGAAATGCTGACAGGTGATTGATTCTCATTAGACAGGCGATTCTCGTTAATACACAGGTGTTCTACATTATAACTTAAACAATACATCAGGTAGGCAGCTGTTACTCACCTACTACTAATTATAAACTAAAAGTATCCTCCATAAGGGAGCCATGGGGGCAGGGTAAACTTAACGTTCCTCAGCACCTCACCCAGTTTTGCATATCTTGTATGACATCACGACCAAGAAATTGACATGGATGCAATCCACTGACCTTTTTCAGATTTTACCAGTTTTCCATGTACTCGTTTGTATGCATGTGTGTGTTCAGTTCTATGCAATTTTATCACATGTAGATACATGGGACCATCACAGTAAAGATACAGAACAGTCATTACAAGTATACCTTTGTGCTACCCTAGTAAAGCCACACCTATTTCCCAGTGTCCTTGCTTCCCTAATCCCTGGCAATCCCTATTCTGTTCTCCATCTCTATAATTTAGTCATTTCAAGATTGTTATCAATGGGATCATGCAGTACATGACCTTTTGAGGTTGTTTCTTCCACTCAGTTAAGTTCCCTTGAAATTATGCAAATTATTTTGTACATCAGTGCTTTGTTTTTTCTCTTTATTGCTGAGTAGTATTCCAGCAGCTCTTATTTTAATTGCTACACATATTGATCTTGCTTGAGAGATTTCCTTTAAACAAAGGCTTCCTCTGCTCCAAAAGAATAATTTGAGAACCATGGAATATAACAATTACATTGCCAAATTCTAAAACCCTGGTTATGACATAGATAAATATAATCTCCATATTAAAATTTATATAGCTGTTTCTATTTAACAGTGAAAAAATTCCCCTGATCCTCATAGGCATAATTTTATTTAAACTTGGACAGAAACAAGAGAGAACAGGATTGACAGAGAGATAATTTATTCCTGGGGGAGAATTTAAGAGTTCTCAGTTCTTTTAAACTTCAGAGAAAAAAAAATCTTATCTCTGTTAGGATAACTTCTCTTTGCTTTTCCTTTTCTTTCCATTCCATTGCCTGGTGGTATTTTCCCTCAATTCCCCAAATGCTGTTCCTCAAAAAAAAAATGACTTAAACATTTTTTTTTGTTTTAAAAAAAGGTTTTTTTTGAGACAGAGTCTCATTCTGTTACCCAGGCTGGAGTACAGCAGCACAATCATGGCTCACTACACCCTCGATCTCCTGGGCATAAGTAAGCCTGCCACCTCAACTCCCTGAGTATCTGGGACTACAGGCATCCACCACTATGCCTGGTTAATATTTGTATTTTTTTTGTAGAGGTAGGGTTTTGCCTTGTTGCTGAGGCTGGTCTCAAAATCCTGGGCTCAAGTCATCCTTCCACTTCAGCCTCCCAAAGTGCTGGGGTTACAGGTGTGAGCCACTGCACCAGGCCTCAAAAGACAAAATTTAAAAGCCAGTAGAATCTAGGGTGGCACCTAAGCCTGTGTATTTGGAGGAGCCACTTGAGTGGCACCATTGACTAAGGGAAACCACATTGGAGTTTCAGGGACATGAGGGAGGACCATTGGAGTGGCCTGCATCTGTTCACATTCCAGGGCTCTTCCTGCAACCATGTCTGAAAGGGCGCCAAGTCCTTCTTTATGCCTCATTTCCATCTATCATATTACACGATACAAGACACTCTGCCATGATGTTTGGGCCCTCTTTCATCAAGGGGCCACTTGGAGGGGAAGATCTGGGATTTGGCCAACATTTGATAATGCAAGGGTGATTGAAGACAATGAAATTAGCCAGGCATGGTGGTGCACACCTGTAGTTTCTGCTACTCAGGAGGCTGAGGCAGGAGAATTGATTGAACCCGGGAAGCGGAGGTTGCAGTGATCTGACATCATGCCACTACACTTCAGCCTGGGTGACAGAGTGAGACTCTATCTCAAAAAATTTAAAAAAAAATGGGGAAATTCATGAACCTGAGTTTATGTCTAGGGGACCATCAGAAGAAAAAAACCAATGTGCATATACAAAGGTATAAGCATAAAGGTGTAGAACAATAGGAAAAGAGGTGGAGTGCAGCAGCTCATACCTATAATCCCAGCACTTTGGGAGGCTGAGGTGGGAGGATTGCTTGAGGCCAGGAGTTTGAGACCAGCCTGAGCAATATAGTGAGATTCCCATCTCTATTTTTTTTAAGTATTAAAAAATAATAGGATAAGAGTACTTTTATTTGTGCAGAAAAATAATATAAATGCAACCAGGGTGTGGGCTTAGTTTCTCTCCACTTTCCCCAAGAGGTGAGGGGAGCTTTTCAATCTCTCTGGAGTATGAAAGTGCTATCAAAATTCTATAAAATCAGTAATGTTTACCATAAAACATGCCATCTGTATTAGTCATTGATTGCTGCACAAAGCATTACCTCAAAACAAGACACATTTGTATTACCACACCATTTCTGTGGGTCAGGCGTTTGGACACGGCTTCACTGGGTCCTTTTCTTTGGGATCTTTTCCTAGAGGTAATCAGGATGCTGGCCAGGGCCTGAATTTCATTTGCAGGATCAGCTGGGAAAGGACCCACTTCCCAACTCACTCCGTGGCTGTTGGCAGGCAGGATTTGGATTCTTGCTGACTATTGGCTAGAGGTCACCCTCGTTTACTTTCTACCTTTTTAAAAAAAAATTTTTTTGAGAAAGGTTGCCCAGTCTGGAGTGCAGTGACACAAACATGGCTCAACTGCAGCCTTGAACTCCTAGGCTCAAGCAATCCTCCTGCCTCGGGCTCCCAAGAAGCTGGGATTATAGGCACACACCACCATGCATGCTTTTTTTTTTTTTTTTT
>NW_016107374.1:3310135-3369965 GCF_001604975.1 Cebus imitator | reverse complement strand
TTTTTGTCATATGGTCTTCTCCAACACAGATTCTTGCTTCCAAATCATGCCAGCTCAGAACGCAATAGAGAGATTCTGCTAGCAAGACAGAAGTCACAGTCCCTTATAACCTAGTTATTGAAGGGACACCCCATAACCTGTGCCACTTTCTATCGTTTTGAAACAGGTAATAAGTGCAGCCCATATTTGAGAGGTGGCGGGCTACACAAAGGTGTGAATACCGGCAGGAAGGGATCACTGGGAGCCTTTTGAAAGACTGGCTACCACCATACCACCCTTGTGTGTGTTTATAAAAGGAAACATGGCAACTCTTTCGTCATGATGGAAAATAAAATCGTGGGCAAACTAAAAGACCTTAGTTTAATCACCCAACCAATGGTGTGCTAATCTTGCCATCTCATGAACCATCTCATCCACCCTGGGGCCTGTTTGTTCAAGCTGCCTCTTGCACTGACTTCCTTCATTGGGTAAACATCTTTAACTTTCTTCAGTCCTTTAGAATTTTGATAATGATCAGCTAATTTTTTCTTTCTCATTGCCATCATCTGAAGTCATGTCAAAACAAAAACCTCTCATTTTCCCACTCACTGGGAAACTATTCAAAAGGTTGGGATTTTGAATGGTTCTGATACTCTTTGTCCAATTGTACACCTCCCTCTGCCTGTTTCCTTTTCTCCTCGTTCAGAATTTGGAGAAGTAATAAACACAGAAGAAGAAAATCAGCCTCACTCACATTTGTGGACATGCAAATTCTAGCCACAAAAAGTCTGCGATTCATATACCAAATTGTCAAAGAGGAAGCATGTGAGTTACACTTACTGTTGTTAAGGATGTGGGGAATGTAAAACTGGAGGGCATTTGGCAGATCTGATAAATGCAAAAAAACTCATAGTTTATTACACGGCAATTTCTGGGAATTTCTCTTACAGCAGTTTTCACAAATGTGCAAAGATGCAATTATTAGAACGTTCACTACAGCATTATTTATGTAACACAAGGTATAAGAGAACCTGAACAGATGTCACTATTGTCCCACGGGTAGGAGAAAGAATGACACCCCATTCAACTCTATTTAAAGTCATGACCATGGACAAATGACACACATCCGCCGCATCTCTCCCCTCTATTACACTCTCTAGATATTTTCACTGTCTTAAGGGTAGGGGTAGTATGCCAATTCTTCAAACAACTGTAGCTTGTTTCACTTTCAAAGGATTTGAATGCAATTTCTTTTTTAAAAAATTGTTTAATTTTTTTTTTTTTTTTGAGATAGAGTTTCGCTCTTGTTACCCAGGCTGGAGTGCAATGGCACGATCTTGGCTCACCGCAACCTCTACCTCCTGGGTTCAAGCAATTCTCCTGCCTCAGCCTCCCGAGTAGCTGGGACTACAGGCATGTGCCACCATGCCCAGCTAATTTTTGCATTTTTGGTAGAGACGGAGTTTCACCATGTTGACCAGGATGGTCTCGATCTCTTGACCTCGTGATCCATCCGCCCCGGCCTCCTAAAGTGCTGGGATTATAGGCATGAGCCACTGCGCCTGGCCAAATAGTTTAATTTTTTAAATTTTATTTTTGAGACAGGATCTTGCTGTATCATCCAGGCTGGAGTGCATTGGCACAGTCATGGGTTCACTGCAGCCTCAACCTCCTGAATGCTCAATCAGTCCTCCCAGATCAGCCTCCCTAGTAGCTGGGATCACAGATGTACATCACTATGGCTGGATAATCTTTATAAATTTTTTGTTAAGAAAGGGTGTCACTCTTGCCCAGGCTGGTCTGCAACTCCCGTGCTCAAGCTCCTCCTACCGTCACCTCCCGAAGTGCTGGGATTACAGGCATGAGCCATTGTGCTTGACCTGGATGAAATTTCTTCATATGCATTCACTCATTCATTCATTCTTTCATTCATTCATTCACAGTGGATTCTGCTTTATCTCTAGGAAACTTTCTGAGCCATAGGGTGTCTCAGCTTGGATTTTTTTTCCCAGAAGCAGACCCAATAAAATGTTGTGAGTGAAAGTAATTTGGAAGGCGGATGACAAAAATGAGACAGGGCAAGATAACCACCAATACAGGATGTTCGAGAGCATGTTACTAGCGTGGGCAGCTGGCATTTGATCCCACTGCCGACCTCAGAAAGATCGGGTAAAATATTTCTCAGAAAAATGTCCCAGAGTCAGACCAGCTGAGAGGCAAGAAAAGCCGAAATATTTACTCACCAGCTTCCATCTCTTATGGCTCAAGGAGTACTCCCAGGGGATAACTCTGCCTTCCCAGCCTGTCCAGTATGTGGACCTAGCACTCCTGCAAGCAAAGAAATCCCCCAGGGCATGGTCATGGTTCTTACAGTAAGAAGCCACTGGCATGTTTGGAGATAGTAAATGCTCAGGGAATCTCGGTGGGGCCTACACACTGTCTGCCACAGAGAAGTAGGACAGGGATAAGACAGCCATGGTCCTTACCCTCATGGGTTTACATTTTCCTAGGGCACAGATAATAAGCAAACAAAGTAAAATAAATGGTGCATTGAAGATAATAAAAGTGTTACATAACAGAGAAGGAAGGAGGCAGAGGTTCCCACTCCAAATGGAGAAATTCTGGAAAAGCATGTAACCAAAAATGTTTAACCTACAGTGAAGCTCAAATGTAAGAGGGGGAACTCTTTAGGTGGCAGAAATATAAAAAGATTTGCAAGTGGTAACAGGAAATGGGAGTTAAATCTCGGGGCACATTGGGAACTCTTGTACCCTGTTGGTGGGAAGGGACATTGGAACAGCCTTTACAGAAAACAGGATAGAGGGTCCTCAAAAGGTAAAAAAAAATTGAACTGCAATATGACCGAGCAATCTCTCTTCTGGGTATATACCCAAAGGAAATGAAATTAGTACCTTAAACAGATATCTGCAGTCCCATATTCACTGTAGCTTTATCCACCATAACCAAGACATGAAGACAACCTAAGTGGATGAATAAAGAAAACGTTACGCACACACACACACACACACACACACACGCACACACACACGGAATATTATGCAGTCTTAAAGAAGGTGACTTTGCCATTTGCAAAAATATGGATGAATGTGTAGGACATTATGCTAAGTGAAATGAGTTAGACACAGAGGAAAAAATATTGCACGATCTCATTCATATGTGGAATCTAAATATGTCAAATACGTAGAAACAGATAATGGAACAGTGGTTATCATGAGTTGAGGGCTGGGAAAAAATGGGGAGATACTGATCAAAGGGCACAAACTTGCAGTTACAATATAAATAATTTTGGAGACCGAGTGTACAGCATGGTGACTATAGTTAATAAAATTAAAATTTGCTGGCCGGGCGTGGTGGCTTATGCCTGTAATCCAAGCACTTCGGAGGCCAAGGCAGGCGGATCACCTGAGGTCGGGAGTTCAAGACCAGCCTGACCAACATGGTGAAACCCCGTCTTTAAAAAAAAATTTTTTTTCAAAAAAAAAAATTTGCTAAGAGTAGATCTTAGGGGTTCTTACCACATACATACAAACGTGAGTATATGAGAAGGTGGAAATGTTAATTTGCTTGACTGTACTAATCATTTCACTATGTATATCAAAACATCATCTTGGACACCTTACATGTATGCATTTTTCATTTTAAAAGTAAAGAAAATTTAGTGGAGATATAAGCAAAAAAGGAAGGAAGGGAGGGAGGGAGGGTGGAAGGAAGGGAGAGGAGAGGAGAGAAAGAAGAGGGGAGGGCAGGGGAGGGGAGGGGAGGGGAGGGAAGGGAAGGGAAGGGAAGGGAAGGGAAGGGAAGGGAAGGGAAGGGAAGGGAAGAGGAGAGGGAAAAAAATACTCAATTGGCTTTTAAGGACTGGGCTTAATGCCCAAGAAGGAATAAGAGTGAAGGTCAAGGTCACGGACACTAACAATAGGAAGGTGGAAGTGAGCTCTCTAAATAAAGCAAGGAGTCAGGAAGGGGCTTTGCTGTCCGACTGTTTATCAGAAAGACTAAACTCACTAGCCAGAGAACACAAACCATACCAGGCTGTTTCTCTTAAGCTGTGGTATGAAACAGAATTCACTGTGAAAAATTAGAATCTCAAGACTTTGCCCTGCGCGTCATGTCAGAAGTTGTACAAACTGCTCATGTGGAAACACTCAACCAAGAAGCCAGCAACAACAGTAACAACAAAACAGGTCTGTGGAGACTGAGAAGAATTCACACCCAAAGAATTAGAGCTGCACAGGGCTTTGCATCTGGACATGACTTTAAAAAAATGTTTAAAACGTCCAAAGAGTAAGGAAAGGAATTGAATGCATGAAAAGAAGATAGCCCCATGAAAAACAAATGTAATAGATGGATCTTAGGATGATCCTGGGGAAAATCTTACCAGTGGATGTTAATGAGGATGTTGTCAGCAGATAGATGGCATTTGAAGCCATAAGACTGAATGGCAACACCAAGGGAGTGAGTGTAGACAGAGAGATGACCCAGGGCACAGTGGGGGATCCAACCCAAACAGGGAGGCGACTGGAGGAGGAATCAGTGAAGGAGACTGAAAAGGAGCACACAGCGAGGTAGAAAGAGAAGTGATAAGAATTTTCCATAGAAGAGAAAGTGATAATGTGTTGTAACTGCTGCTGCTGGTTAAGGAAGAGAACGGCTAACAGAACATTGGACTTAGCAATGTGGGAAAAAATGGTAACCTTGACAAGAGAAGTTCGGTCAAGTGGTCAGGGCAAAAGGAGGGTCTAAGAAAGAACGGAAGGAGAAGATTGGATAAAGTGGGCACAGATGATATTTCAAGGTGTTTCATTTCAAAATTAAGAAACATGAATGTAGACGGTGAGGGATGTGAGGTCAAAGGAAGACTTATTTTTATTTTTTCTAAAATTGAAGATGTAGTGGGAAGTTTGCTCACGGAAATGCCCCCACTGGGAGGGGAAATGATGCTATGGGAGGAGGAGGCAGAACTGCTGCACTAGTGTTCTTCAGTAGTTGAGAAGGAATGGTGTCTGGTGCCCAAGTGAGCAGGCACTCAGAAGTAGAAACTGAGATGTTTCTCTGCAAAATCAGGAAACAGCAAAGAGTAGGTTGATAGAGCCTATGTAGGAGTCCAGAGAAATTCTCCTCTGACTGCTTCTATTTTCCCAAACAGTAGAAAGCAAGGTTGTCAACTGGGAGTGAGGGAGAAGGAGGCATCAGGGGTTTCAGGTGTGAGGACGAAATGCACAATAGTCTTTTAGGACTGAGAACATCAGTGTCGTAGGAGAATAGAAAATGACAGCTTGGCAGCTTTGAGGGGTTTGTAGCTTAGGGTTTGTAGTTATGATTATTCCAGTTACGTGCTTTTTCCCCTCAGTTACATTCAACTGCATGGGTATGAGGCAAGAAAAGGTAGAGTTGAATAAACAAGATTTTGCTTTTGCCAAGTAACTTCTATAATGTGAATGAGGGAAGGAAGTTGTCATAACAACTGATCATGAAAATTAAGCTGAATAAGGAAGAGAGAGAAACATTGGGGAATACAGAAAAGGCAATGAAAAAACCTTGAAACCTGTAAGAGAGGAAAGAAGTCAAAGAACAAGGAAGGCATTAATTTATCAACATTGGATACAGAAAGCCTCTGTGAGGAGACAACATTTCAGAAAAGATCTGAAGGTTAGGAATGAACCAGCCAGGCAAAGAGACAAGAAAAAGAAAAAGGGCTTGACTATTCTAGGAAATATAAAAAGCCTACAAAGGAGGGAGGTTGGCTTGAGAAGCCTTGGAAAGGTGGGCAGAGGCTAGGTCATGCAGAACTCTGCTGACCAAGGAAGAGAGTTGGGGTTTTATTCTGCGTGCTGTGAGAAGTAACGGAGGAGTTTTAAAAAGGGATGTAACAAGGTCTGTATTTTTAAAAGTTCATTCAGCAATTAAAAAATAATACTGGTAGACATTGGACAAGTGTGGTGGAATAATTTAAAAAGTACAAAGATACTTAAACAAATAGAAGAAAAAGGCAATTGTCAACTCCAGGAAAAAATGGAAAGTTAACCAAGACAGTAGCATGATTAGAAAGTATTATTTAGCTCAGCATTTAAGAAAATTAGTACAGTCATAATACTGTACACACTGAATATTTACTTAACCAAAACTTTGCAGGACAGGGAGAAAATAAGGAAGAGAGGTAGTTACAAGGGAGCTCAATCCTTATCTACCACAGCAGATAGTTAACAGACTAAAATTGATACATAAAAGTGACAATATGTGTGTGTTATTTAGTTTTATGCAGATAAACCCTAAAAGAAAGTAGTTGTGGGGTTGAAGTTAGGATGGAGAGGAAGAGAATTGACCAATTTTACATATAAAGTTTTTAGTACTCTTTGATTTTTTAAAAATTGTGCACATGCCTTTTTTGATTAAAATAAAAATTTCTGAAAAGTAACACGCTGGCTGCTGTGTGGAGTGTGCAGTTAGAAAGTATGGAGGAGGTCAATTAGGTGCCTACTATCTTCCCCCAGGCTAGGGGTGACGGCGGTGTGATAGGTTCTGTGGTAGTGTAACAAAGACAAAGACATTCGGGATATTTGAAAGCAGAGCTTATGTGATTTGAATTGATTCAGTCGCTTTCTGTACCATTCTGGGCTCCATGATTTATTTTCTCCTCATTTATTAGAGGTTGTTCACAGTACCCATGCATCCAAAGGAACAACCCTGGCAGAAGCTGGATCTGTGGTGGTTTTATTGCTTTGCTTTCAAACTTAAGGGTTGGGTGTTTCTTCCACTGCATAATATTGGGGTGGGAATGAAGCTGAGAGGTTCCGATCCCTCTCCTATGAGGTGGTGGTATGGTTTCTCTGTGTCTCCACCCAAATCTCATCTTGAATTGCAGTTCCCATAATCCCCACATGCCACGGGAGGAACCAGGTGGGAGGTAATTGAATCATGGAGGCGGTTATCTCCATGCTGTTCTTGTGATAGTGCGTTCTGACGAGATCCGATGGTTTCATAAAGGGCTTTTCCCCAACTTCACTCTGCACTTCTCCTTGTTGCCGCCACGGGAAGAAGAATGTTTTTACCTCCCCATCCACTATGAC
Organism: Cebus imitator; assembly: GCF_001604975.1. Lineage (NCBI taxonomy): Eukaryota > Metazoa > Chordata > Mammalia > Primates > Cebidae > Cebus > Cebus imitator. The sequence goes on along the minus strand of NW_016107374.1, from coordinate 3,362,898 downwards.
GGTAAATTTCCTGAGGCCTCCCCAGCCCTGTGGAACTCTGAGTCAGTTAAACCTTTTTCTCTTATAAATTACCCAGTCTCAGGTGTGCAGCTTCAAGCAATTAGAGTTGTAGAGATTTTCCCAAAGATATTGCAGGATAAGTGTGTAAGACTCCCACTCTCTGAATCATCTCTTAAAATTATTATTTATTTTAAATTTACACAGAGTAAAATTCCGTTGTTTTGGTGTATAGGTCTATGTGGTTTGACAAATGGTTACTATACTCAAGATGCTGAGCAGCTCTACCATCTCCCAAATTTCTCTAGTGCTGCATCTTTATTGTCAACCCTTTGCTGACCATCAGACTCTTCAACTACTGATCTGTTTCCATCCCTATAGAATGTCATACAAATGAACCCATATAGTATGTAGCCTTTGAGTCTGGCTTCATTTATTAAGCAAAATGCTCTTGATATTAATTCATGTTGTTGCGTCAAAGCTTTTTGTGTGACAGTGAAACACTTGGCAACAACCATCAGAAATAACAGATGTGCACATATGTTGGCAAATTGTTTTCCAGAGTTCCTTATTTTTTGCAACAAGCATATTTGTGCTTTTAAAATTAAAAAGATGTCATTTCTAAAAGGAAACAAATGCATGAGTCACTCATCTGATCAATGTAATCCATGTAAAAATATTTATTCATGTATTTTTATATTTTATACAGTTAATTTCCATGTCCAGTTTTGGGAAAAATACACAAAATACAGAGTGTAATGATAAATACATTATCCATGATTTTTCCTCACCCAGGGTCATGTTAACGTTTTGTGAAATATCCTAATGCACATTTAAATATTATATATTTATGCTTTCTATAATTAAAATGAATCACATGAGAAATTTCCTCACTCAAAAATATCTGGTAAAAACATTTGTATTTCTTGGCTGGGTGCAGCGGTTCACACCTGTAATCCCAGTACTTTGGAAGGCTGAGGTGGGCAGGTCACTTGAAGTCAGGAATTCAAGACCAGGCTGGCTAACATGGTAAAACCTCGTCTCTACTAAAAATACAAAATTAGCCAGGCATGGTGGCACCTGCCTGTAGTCCCAGCTACTTGGAAGGCTAAGGCAGGAGAATGAGAATCACTTCAATCTGGGAGGTGGAGGTTGCAGTGAGCGGAGATCATGCCACTGCATGTGAGCCAGGGTGACAGAGTGAGACTCTGACTCCAAAAAGAAAAAAGTGTCTTTCCACATAACTCTGCTCTAAGTCATTTGCTGGAAAGGAAATCCCTGGGTGTGTTATTAGACATTATTTTTTAAAATAAGGTTTGTGTATAAATCTTGGAGTACTTGACTGATAACTTCCCTAAGATCAACTTCTAGAAGGAAATTCCTGAATCAACCCACGTGCATTTTTATAAGACATTAAATTCAAATTGCTCTCCAGAAAAGACGTATCAATTCATTCCCCCAGGAATTCTAGGAAAAGATGAATTGGGAGAATGGTATGAGAGTGCCTGTTTCTCCACATCTTTGCAAACATTTGGTTTTATACTTTTTTCATAGAAAGTATTTTAATTTCTCCAGATGGAGTGAAGCCCATGGAGGTGAGGGGTCTACATGAGGGTATCCAGAAATACTCCTTACTTTAACTCTCTTTTGGCCTAGCCTACGGTATTCTTTCTGGGGAGAGAGTGGAAAGGAAATTTTGTACAAATACCTGGAATGGGGTTTATCAGGTTTAAACAGGGTTAGGATTAAGTGGGGAGGGGTGTCCAAGAGGCACACGGATAAACAAGCCCCTGATCTTGTTCTTCGGGAGGCGTCACTGGTGTGCACTTGGACTATAGACCTTCCGGAAATGCCCGTGAGTTCTAACTACGCTCAGCGTAGTCTTCTCTTCTGAGAGATGCTGGAGGGCCCTCCAAGGGCATATGGGAAAGATCAAGTGGGTAGGGACTCTCTGCTTCCCCAGAGTATCCTCTGTCTCTGTTTCATAAATTGGGCTTCCAAAAATATTTTATTTTTGAGAACATCAGCTCCATTATTAATTTTAAAAACACTGTCTTAGACCAACCACCGATTTTACCCACTACAAAATCAAAGCCCAGAGAGGGAAACCAACTTGTCCAAAGTGACACAGCCCATCCCTGGCAGAGCTGACTTCCACCTGATGCTCAGGTCAAGGCTTTCTCCTTGCCACAGTGCCAAGTGCAGTGGCATTACAAGTTAAGTGATTCACATGCAGCCCTGGCAACATCTGCTAAAATTAAAAAGACAGAAAATATACTTTGCTTTTATCCACCCAGAAATCTCACTCTGGGAGTCTAATCCAAAGAAATAAAAACATCAGAATATATACAAAAATGCTAAAAAGATGAAATAGAACATTATCAAATAACTTAAAACATTGGCCGGGGGTGGTGGCTCATGCTTGTAATCCCAGCACTTTGGGAGGCCGAGGCGGGAGGATCATGGGGTCAGGAGTTCAAGATCAGCCTGACCAACGTGGTGAAACCCCATATCCACTAAAAATACAAAAAAAAAAATTTAGCCGGGTATGGTGGCGCATGCCCGTGATTCCAGCTACTCAGGAGGCTGAGGCAGGAGAATCACTTGAACCTGGGAGGAGGAAGTTGCAGTGAGCAGAGATTGTGCCACTGCGCTCCAGCCTGGGCGACAGAAGGAGAATCCGTCTCAAAAAAAAAAAAAAAAATTAAGTTGTGTTTTAAGGAAGAAAAGATGCAAAAATAAAAAAAAAAAGCATACATATTATGATCCAACTTTTTTTGTAAACAGTGCAACCTTGCCCATGGCTGTTATGTATGTATATGTGTACAAGTATAACTATATAGATATGCAAATATATGTATAGGGCTATAAAATATGGAGAAAAATACAGAGGTATACATTATAGATAAAAGGCAGGAAGGAGAAAAGGAGGAAGAAAGGTAAAAAAGGAAAAGGAAACAAAAGACGGCACGCACATGCCAAGCATGTAGATGACCACACCACAGGTCATATAAAATTGCGTAAATGGTGAGTGTATACTTTAGAAAACTGCATATTTAAAACATGCTTTAAAACGATCATTCGTGTCTGTGGGTCTAAAGAAGATTATAAAAACTTTTATATCTTTAGAAGTGCTTTAACACGTTGGTTCATTGAATCCTATAAATTCAGTGTGGGATAGAAGTTTCTGCACTTTACAGACCCGGAGAGGCTGTGTGACTCAGCCAAGCTCCTGAAACCAGTCAGCCGCAGGGCTCGGGTGGTCTCCACCTGTTTGACTCTGAACCTTATGTTCCTTCCATTCTCTAGTGGAGGAAGGGTAACACCATAGGGTGAAAGGTTTTGGAAGGAAAAAGAGAAGCCATATAGCTTATAAAATCCATTTCCTTCACACAGCTGGGAGCAGGCTTGGTATGTGGCTTTTCTGTTTTTTAAATTTTAAATTGGCAACAATTACATATATTTATGGGTTACAGTATGATTATTTTGATATATGTATACATGATGAAATGATTACTCAAGATAATTAACATATCCATCATCTCAAATACTTACCATTTTTGTATGAGAACATTTGAATGTTACTTTCTTAGCAATTCTGAAATATACGATACAGTATTATTAACTATTGTTACCATGCTGTGCAATAGATCTCAAAAATTTATTCCTCCGATCTGACACTTTGTGCCCTTTTCAATTTTTTATATTTTGTAATTTTAAATATATACTTTATGCTTTTTTTTTGAGGTGGAGTTTTGCTCTTGTTGCCCAGGCTGGAGTGTAATGGCACCATCTCGGTTCACCGCAACCTCTGCCTCCCAGGTTCAAGTGATTCTCCTGCCTCAGCCTCCTGAGTAGCTGGGATTACAGGCATGTGCCACCACATCCAACTAATTTTGTATTTTTAGTAGAGACTGGGTTTCTCCATGTTGGTCAGGTTGGTCTCGAACTCCCAACCTCAGGTGATCTGCTCGCCTTGGCCTCCCAAAGTGCTGGGATTACAGGCGTGAGCCACTGTGCCCGGATTCATTTTTCATTTATATTTCAAACACCAACTCGAACCAGAGCTTTGTACTCTTGGACCCATATTTCCCCATTCTCTCCCCTACCCCCAGAATCTGGTACCTACTGATCTAATCTCTACTTCTGAGTTCAACCTCTACAGATTCCACATTTAAGTGAGATCATATAGTATTTGTCTTCCTGTGTCTGGCTTATTTCACTTAGCACAATGTTCTCCAGGTTCATCCATGTTGTCAAAAATGACAGAATTTCCTTTCATTTAAGGGCAGAATAATACTCCATTGTGTATATATGCCACATTTCCTTTACCCACTCATCTGTCAATGACTGCTTAGGTTGATTCCATCCGTATCTTGGCTATTGTGAATTATATTGCAATGAATATGGGAGTGCCAATGTCTCCCTGACATACTGATTTCACTTTCTTTGGACACATATCAGGAGTGGAATTGCTGGGTCGAATGTTTCCATTTTCAGTGTTTTGAGGAACCTCCATTCTGTTTTCCATAATGGCTGCACTAATTTGCATTCCCACCAACAGTGTACAAGGGTTCCCTTTTCTGCACATCCTTGACAACATGTTTTATCTTTCCTTTTTAAATTTCAGAATATTTTTAGACTTATATAAAAGTTGTAAAGATAATGCAGAGAGTGCCTATGTAAATCACACCCTATCTTCCCTGCTGTTAACATCTTATGCTACTCTGGTGCATTTGTCTTAGCTATAGAAGCAATACTGAGATATCATCATTAAATAATGTCCCCACTTTTTCCAGATTCCCTTAACTTTTGCCTAATGTCCTTTTCCTGTCCCAGGAGCCCATCCAAGATCCCACATTACATTTAGTCCTCAGTTCTTCTTAGGATTCTATTGGCTCAGACTCTCCTTGGCTTCGATGACCTTGACAGCTTTGAGACGTGCTGGTCAGCTATGTTGCAGAATGGGTCCCAGTTGGAATATTTCTGATACTTTTCTCATGATTAGACTGGGGTTATGGGATTTGGGGGAGGAAGCCTGCAGAGATAAAGTGTCACTTTCCTCATATTCTATCAAGGGTACCTGCATGACATCATCACAGATAATTTCCTTGGATGGGGTTCAGGACACGATATGGCACCTTGGCATTACAGAAAACAGCAGCAGAATATTATAAAACTTAAACAGGTCACCCTCTAACCATCCATTCACCTGCCCTTCTCCCCTGAGGCAGGTCATTTGAGAGCTAGCCTCCTTAGATAAAAGAACATCCGTAACCCTGATGCCACAGAGATGTCACGAATCTGATCAAACAGGCCTTGTTAAGTTCTTCCAGTTTATGACTATTAGATTATATCCCCTGTCCTTCAATCACACTTTCCTACAATCCTTCACTCGTCATCAAACCTAAGTAGACAATTTTTCCTGCTCCTCTGGGTCTTCATTTCTGAAGGCTTTCATGTCCTATAAGATTTGTATTAAATAATTGTGTGGGCCAGGCAAGGTGGCTCACGCCTGTAATACCATCATTTTGGGAGGTGGAGGTGGGCAGATCACGAGGTCAGGAGTTCAAGACCAGCCTGGCCAACACGGTGAAACCATCTCTCTACTAAAAATGCAAAAATTAGTCAGGCATGGTGGTGGTGTGTGCCTGTAGTGCCAGCTACTTGGGAGGCTGAGGCAGGAGAATCAGTTGAACCTGGGAGGTGGAGGTTGCAGTGAGCAGAGATTGTGACACGGCAATCCAGCCTGGGCAACAGAGTGAGGCTCCATCTTAGAAATAAAATAAAGTAAAATTGTGTGTGCTTTTCTCTTGTTCAATAGCATCCACACGTGACCTGGCTATAGGGCAGTCTCAGGGGAGTTGGGGAGCTGAGGAGTTGGGGAGTTGGGCTTCTTATATGGTGGCTCAGGGTACAAGCAAGAATGTTCCAGCAAATAAGGTGGGAGCTGCTTCACCTTTTAGGACTCAGCCTCAAAACACACAGCATTATTTCCTATAGCCCATTGATTTTAAGAAGGTCACTAAAGTCAGCCCAGATTCAAGTAGAGGTGACATAAAACTCATCACTCAAAGGGAGAGGTATCAAAGAATTGACAGCTGTTAAATACACACACATACATTTATGCATTTTGTATATATTTTATATATTATATATTATATGTACAAATATTAAGTATATATTATAAGATACACACACACACACACACACACACACACATACACACACACACATATATATGCATGGAGTCTTGCTCCATCATACAGGCTGGAGTGCAGTGACATGACCATAACTCACTGTAACCTCAAACTTCTGGGCTCAAGTGATCCTCCTGCCTCAGCCTCCAAAGTAGCTAGAACTATAGGTATATACCACCGCACCTAGCTAATTTTCCATTTTTTTTGTAGTGATGAAGTCTCACTATGTTGTCCAGGCTGGGCTCAAACTCCCGGGCTCAAGCAATCCTCCCTCCTCAGCTTCCCAAGTAGCTGGGACCACAGGTGTGTGCCACCACACCCAGCTCATTTTTCACATTTTTGATAAAGATGGGGTTTCACCATGTTTCCCAGGCTGGTCTCAAAGTCCTGAGCTCAAGTGATCCACCCACCTCAGCCTCCCAAAGTGCTGAGATTACAGGTATGAGTCACCATGCCAAGCCTAGAAATATTAGCTTTTATCAGAAGGCTTGAGCCCCACTGGTGCTGTCTCCCTTTTATGAAAGGGGAAAAAGGCATTTTGGTGGGCAAGGGAAAGCGTGAGGTCACACAGCAAGCTAGAGTCAGAGCCAGGACTCAAAGCCAGGTGTCCAGGCACCAGGATCTGTGTCTCTTCCTCGAAGTCTCACGACCCTGCAGGGGGAAGTAGAGAAGGTGGCCCCTGGCTCAGTTGCCAGACAAACCCCCAAATGACCCGGTTCTCCTTTGACACTGCATCAGAACTTTCTGCCTCCCGTTCATTAACTCAAGAATGCATTTATTAATCAACATTCTTCCTGGTGACAATGCTTGGAAATGAAGATCTTTAGTTTGGGAGTGGCCAAATTTTTTATTTTTTTATTTTTTTGAGACAGAGTCTCACTGTCGCCCAGGCTGGAGTGCAGTGGCATGATCTCGGCTCACCGCAACCTTCACCTCCTGTGTTCAAGTGATTCTCGTGCTTCAGCCTTCCAAGTAGCTGGTATTACAGGCATGTACCACTATGCCCAGTTAATTTTTTGTATTTTTCACAGAGACAGGGTTTGGTCACGTTGCCCTGGCTGGTCTCGAACTCCTGAGCTCAGGCAATCCGCCCGTCTCAGCCTCCCAAAGTGCTATGATTACAGGTGTGAGCCACCGTGCCCGGCCTGCAATGTGCATTTTCTTACTCATCTTCTGGCGATGTGCATTTTCTTTCTTTTTTTAAATTTAAAGTGTGTTGTTATTTTAAAAAAGGTTTTGTGGGCACATAGTAGGTGTATACATTTATGGGGTACATGAGATATTTTAATACAGGCATACAGAACATAATCACATCAGGATAAACGGGGTATAAATCATCTCAAGCACTTATCCCTTCCTTGTGTTACAAACAATCCAATTATACTGTTTTAGTTGTTGTTGTTGTTTTGCCAGTCAGATGGTTTAAATGGGTTCTTTGTTTTTTTAATTCAACTTTTATTTTAAGTTCTGGGTTACACGTGCAGGATGTGCAGGTTTGTTACATAGATAAATATGTGCCATGGTGGTTTACCGCACAGATCAACCCATCACCTTGGTATTAAGCACAGCATCCATTAGCTATTTCTCTTAATGCTTTTCCTCCCCTGGCCCCATCTTTTAGTTATTTTGAAATGTACAGTAAATTATTGCTGACTGTGATCACCCTGTTGTGCTGTCAAATACTAGATCTTATTCATTCTAGCTCTATGCTCACATCCAGTAACCACCCCCACATTCCAGCCACTCCCCCACTGCCTTTCCCACCCTCTGGTAACCATCATTCTGCTCTGTCTTCATGAATATAGTTGTTTTCATCTTAAACTCATATTAATAAGTGAGAACACACAAAGCTTGTCTTTCTGTGCCTGGCTCATTTTACTTAATATGGATGGAACCTCCAGTTCCATCCACGTTGGTGCAAATGACAGGATCTCATCCTTTTTTATGGCTGAATAGTACTCCATCACGTATATGTACCACATTTTCTTTGTCCAGTTGTCTGTAGATGGATGCTTAAATAGCTTCAACTTTTGACTGTTGTAAATAGTGCTGCAATAAACGTGGGAGTACAATGAGCATTTTCTTATGCATATGCTAGCCATGTGCATTCAATCTGTACAATAGTAAGTACCAATATTATTCTCATTTTGCAGATAGAGAAACTGAGCTTTAGAGACTGAAGATCACATGTCCATACAGATTTACATCCAAATTAGTCTGACACAAAATTTCCTTATGATAAACTATGCATCTTGGCACTTGATTTTATTCCTGAGAGCATTATAAGGCTTATATTGTACACTGCATTCACTTGCCTTGCATTGCTCTCTCTCTCTTTTTTTTTTTTTTAAGGATGTCAGACTTCCTCCCAGCCATACTGAGGGTACCTCGAAGTCTGGGACTAAGCTGATTTTCTCTCTTGTCTGTGGTGGAGAGATACAAATTAATACTTATTAAATGTAACTCAGAATTGACTATTTCTTTGCTTCTGACATGGAAATGTAGAGAAGTTATAAACTACCTTGTACATTTAGACAAATAGTTTTTCTACAGATATTCTATGGGGTTTAAAAATAACAGCAAAAGATGTGGCCATTCCTCACAACTGTTATGGCAATAAAGAAATATGCATTCGTGAAATGCATTAATAATCTCCCATCTCCAGAGAGTCAAGAATTTTAACAGTACAGTTTTTCCAGATCCGCTGACAAGTTGCGAACTTGAGTTGAGTGGGGCTCCACATTCTTTTCCAATTCACCACTGACAAAGCCATTTGCAAACAAAGCCAATCCCACCAATGGGATCTTCTAAATGCAATTTGCAAATCTAATTACCAGAAACCATAATTCCATCTTTTCTCTTTAGTACCTTCCTTCTTCTATGCAGTGGACAAGTGTGGGAAAGACAGTGCTAAATTAAGGGTTAGAATACCTGGTTTCTTTGATTTTTTTTTTTTAAATCTCCTTTTAAACTACAAAAAATACTCTTTAAAAATTACAGATGCATATATTCAGAAAATGTGTAGCTCAATGAAATACTGAAAAATGAACATCCACGTAACCACCACTGAGGTTTTGTGTGAGACACTGGGAAAGTCACTAGAGTGACCAGTGTCCCCAGCTGTTGGAAAAGGATCTTCTCGACCATAATATGTGTAATTAATTAATTTATTTTTAAAGTTCCAGGTTACACGTTCAGCATGTGTGGGTTTGTTATACAGGTAAACGTACCATGGCGGTTTGCTGCACCTATCAATCCATCACTTAGGTATGAAGCGCAGCATGCATTAGCCCTTTTTCCTAATGCTCTCACCCCACCCCACCCTCCCCTGACAGGCCCCAATGTGTATTGTTCCTCTCCCTGTGTCCAAGTGTTTTCCTCGTTTAGCTCCCGCTTATAAATGAGAACGTGGTGTTTGATTTTCTGTTCCTGCATTACTTTACTGAGGACAACAGCTTCCAGCTCCATCCATGTCCCTGCAAAGGACATGATCTTATTCCTTTTTACAGCTGTATAGTATTCCATGGTGTATATGTACCACATTTCTTTCTCCAGTCTATCATTGATGGGCATTTGGGTTGCTTCCATGTCTTTGCTATTGTGAATAGTGCTGCAATGAACTTGTGTGTTCATGTGTGTTTATAATAGAATAATTTTATCCCTTTGGGTATATATCCAGTAATGGGATTGTTGGGTCAAAGGGTATTTCTGGTTCTAAACATGATATGTTGTTTTTAATCACTACCTCCTACTCCATGAGTTAGGCAAACTATAATTTATCAATGTCTGTGTTATTGGAGCTTTAGGTTGTTTGTGTTTTCTTCTTTGTTATGAATAACCTTTTAAGAAATAGCTTGTTCCTCAATCTTGCTCATATTCATAGTGATTCCTTAGGAAAAACTCCTAGAAGAGGAATTCCAGGTCAAAAGGGAATGATTTTAGAAACTTCTCAAGGCACATAACTAGTATGAAGAAGAAAAAATTTTCTATGACCCGCGTTTATTTTGTCATATGAACTCGAGTAACAGAAAACATGTATTCACTGAATGAAGATGTTGATTTTGAGACTAGACAATGAAGAGGAAAGCATGCAGGCAAAGAATAGTCTACATTAGAGGGATTTCAACTTGCCATTTTCAAAAATTGTACTTTAGTTCCAACTCTCCTGCTTCCACAAGCGGCTTTGAAACAGCTTTAGATGAAAGCACCAGCATCATGAAGTCAAAAGCCATTACAAGCAGAGCACAATGGCAACAGCCAACTTGCAAAATTGCTTTTTAAAAGCACTCAACACCCAGCTCATGGTGGAAAATCTCTTTTAACGTCCAGCCAAGGCCTGGCCACTAGAGGGCACTAACAATACATATTTCCAGCCAGTACCCACACCACAGGAATAGAGGTTGGTTTTCTGTCCCTTTCCATCCTATCAGCCAGAAACACAAAAACACAATGGCCCTGAGAGCTGCCCCAAACCAGTGGAAATCTTCTAGCAAATAGGCCAGAACCTTTGCTGGCATGGGTCTTCTATCTTCCAAAATCTGGTAACTTTAATATTCTGTGAAAAAAACTTGTGGCTTTATCCATGAGAGGAAATCTATCAGCATATGGAGGGAAACAGACTTTGCTCAAAATAACCTGTGGCTTTTTAAACAAAGTTTTTGATGGCTTTTTCACTTCTGATGAATCAGGTTCACTACTGAGTGACATAGTCCTCATCAATTTTCTCTCTCTGCACCATTTGCCTTCCAAGGAGGTGCTCTTGGCTTTTATTTCCTGCATGTTAAAGGAAATTTAATAAGATTGATGGTTTAACGTGTAGCCAAATATCATAGAGCCTATAACTAGAGTGTTTTCTAAGGATTAATAATTCATATGAAATGGGTACCCTAGTGGGTGATGCGCTTATTCTTGGCATCCCTAAAAGCAACTCCAAATCTCCAGGCTCTTTGAGCTGAGAGATGGGCAATAAATGGTAAAGAATTGGAAGAATTGAATGCTTTCTAAGTCCCACAGTGTTGGGGTTGCTAAGATTGTACACATACAATGTTGACATCTGTGTCTGTTCGCTGCATCTCTCAACAAAATACACACAAGGCTTCACTGAGGAGGACAAAAATACCCTTAGACATTTATCCTATACCTCAAACCAAAGTAGGCTCTCTCTGAGCAGTGTAAGTTTTCTTCTTGACCAGGCTTCAGATTCCGATCCCGGCTTCAAAGAGAATTCGGCTCCTCCGTGAGCGGAGGGGAGAGGAAGAAATCAGTCATTGACTTTAAATTGCCCTGTAGCTTTTATTCTTAATTGAAAAGGTGCCTGGAATTCTGATGTTTCCCCCAACATTAGGACCAAAGAGGAGGTGCAAGTAAAGGAATTTGAGTCCACTTTTGAAAATGGAGGTGCATAATAACCATTCATGAGCCCCTACTTTAGCAAATGAAGCTGCCCCACATTCAGAAAATATCTTCTTGGTTGCCTCCTTGGCTACAAAGCCATATGTCTTCTTTTTAATGGTCTCTTCATTTATCCTCAATGAGTTTCTGCACCTCTGAGCTTGAGTCTTTCTGGTTATCAGCAAACTACAGGAGCCTGATAATTTTGGAAGGGGCACATTCCAATGAGAAAATACCTATCTCCATAACTTTCTGCCAGGAAAGAAGAAGAAAATGCCTTGGCAAAGATAAATGACTCTGGTTTTCATGCAGATCTGACATCCATCTTGGCAAAAACTAAAACCAGTTTGCAGGAATTAAAAACGTGGCAAGGAGGTTAGACAGTCATTCCAGCAGATGAAAGTCTGTGAACAGATAAGCTTAATTCTTTGGAAAATGAAGCACTTTGACCACTAATACCTTGACTTTCTTCACAACCTTTTTCTTTTTTTAAGAGAAATTTCTTCTCTGTGCTTTCCTTTTCTTGCTTGAATGTTTATCCATGGAAATGGTTGGTTATTTAAACCAATAACAAATCTCTAATATTGCTCTTGGCTGAAAACTTCTGAGAGAGGATATGACAGAGACTTTCTTCAGAAAACAAGCACGTGAACTTCTAGGCTGCCAGGCAGTACCTTAGACCCCATTAGAGCACAAAGAGAAAGAAACACATTTAATCAAAGAGCCCTTTCCCACACCCTCCCCTTTTCCCTAGTCAGTGTTTTGAATCCGATGAGTGTTGTGTCAATGTTGGTTCCTAAGTTTGTGGTTTGTCGGAAGGGTTCAAAGGAAACGTCTGATATTTGGATGTAGTATAACTCAGTGGAATGTCTTGATCGTGTCTCAGAAATGCACTCTACCATGAGGCAACAGGTCAATGATGGAGGCCAGAAAAATAAAAGACTGCCCAGATTCTTCGGGGGAAGTTTACTCTCAAGACGGAACTTCACAACCATCAGGCTGAGGAAGTCCTCTCTGTATTGCTGGCTCTTCTCCGGTTTTTTCTTGGATGCATGTGTGTGTTTAAATCTGCTAAGATAACTGGTCTTAAAGACCCAGAGTTTGACAGTAAAAACTTACTTTGGAACAGAAAAGTTCCCAAGATATGGGCTGCAGAGAATTTTAACGTAAATTTAAAATGTAGTGCATTTTCACCTAGTGTGGACACTTAAACCTGAATGCCAGTAAGTCTCCCGGGACCCAGATAAGAATGATAAAGGGAAGGGCTTTTAAAACTTTGTGTAGAGTCAGATAGATGTTTAACACCGAATTAAAGATGGGTAAGCAGAAGCTGAGATGAACACATAGAATCTAGAGAGATCAGGTGGCTTGCCCAGGTGCCCTTTATACCTGGTAGTGATGATGGTGGGGATGATGGTGGTGATGGTGATGCTGATGGCAGCGGTGATTATGGTGGTAATGAAGGTGTTGATGGTGGTGGTGGTGGTGATGACGGTAATAACGATAGTGGTGATGGCTGGTATTAGCGCTGATGATGGTGGTGATGGTGATGATTGTGTGGTGGGGTGATGGGGGGTTATGGTGGCGGGAGGGATGATGGAAGCAGTGACAGTGCTGATAATTGGTGGTGGTGGTGGTGGTCAATAGGATGATGCTCTGGGGGTGACAGTCGTTATGGTGGTACTGGTGGTGATGATGACGGAGGTGGAGGTGATGATAAAGACTAGATTTCCACATCTGAAGGTTCCTAGCGCCTAACTCTCTTAGGCCTTTAACCTGTTATGTTTTATAAGAATGTTGGGGGTAAAAGTAGACTTGGAGGAGAGCACACAGAATGTTGTAAGGGTGGTGTCAAATATTAATGTTTAATGTGTCAAGTTGATCGTATTTTTTCATGATAAAAATAATAAACACTCATTGAAGTATATATGCAAAATATATACAGGCTAAAGGATAATAGGTATATCTGAGAGGTACAATTTCAGGGCAGGTTTGCGTCTGGTTTTCAATATGTATGTTTTGAAGGACATTTTTAAACCACATATTGGTTTTGTTTTTAGAATCTGGAAAAAGAAAGAATTTAGAGTGTCAGTAAGAGCCCTTATTGTAATGCTTCCCTGACACAATAGTGTCTGTATAGTTACTCTGATACCATAAATTAAAAAATTGGGAGTCCAACTTGCCCCAGTATCTCACCAAGAATAAATGGCAGGGCCGGAATTAAATACCAGGTCTCCCCTGCTCCAAAGTGATGTTCACATCCAGTGTATGTCACTGTCTCCTGAGGGTGGCCCTTTGGGTCATCGCAGAAACAGTGTCCCCAAGGATGACAACTCAGGGATGTGACGGCGATCTGGCTGCAACATCTGCCACCCCATTGATCACCAGAGTTGATCTGGCTGATCTCTACTGGTTGGGTGGGTGTCCCCTTCCTCCCTCACCACTCCATGTGCGTTCCTCCCAAAGCTGCCCGCTCAGTCAAAGAAGATGACTTTTACCAAGAGAAGAGGGCTGTTCTTCAGCCAAGGGTATAGGAGTAGCTGCTCCACCTTCCTAGAGGCTCCAGACAAGCCCTCCAGAAACCTTATAATGTGGTCTTCTGATAGTTTTTATAATTCAAGCTTCTCAGACTACCTCATCCTGAGTTTTGTTCCAAAGCAAATGTTGCTTTAGCAAGATTCTTGTGAACCTGGGATCTAGTCTTCCTGGAATCACAGTCTTTTAAGAACTGGACATGTTCTTGGCAGGCTTCGATTCCAAACTCTATCCTTGGTGCAGAAATGCTTTCTTAAGGTTCCAGGTAGATGGTCTTCACTTTGTTCATGAATGCTGACTTGACAGAGAGATCTTGCTCTCTGACAAAGACATGCACATGCATGTGTGCACACACACACATGAAGACCTCTACCTTTTAAAATCTCAACCACATGTTGAGCTGAAATTGACTTCCCAAGTAAACTTCATCAACTATTCAGAAAGAGGCTATTTTCTTTTTAACAGCACAATTCTCTACATATTTGTGGGCAGCAGCTTCTGTCCCCAGGACTGGCAGTCACAGACTGCTTCATCTGTCTCAGCTTCCAGGATCCCTTCCTCTTGGTATTTCTTGTCCTTCACAAACACTGGAACCCCAGACCTGACTCCTCGGGCTGTTCCCCCCCCCCAAAAAAAAAAACTGTGGTTCAGATGCTATTCTGTGACTGCAGCCCAACATGCCTCTGAGTTATTATTTTATCTTAATTAATTAATTAATTAATTGAGATGGAGTCTTGCTCTGTCACCCAGGCTGGAGTGCAGACGCATGATCTCAGCTCACAACAACTTCCGCCTCCTGGATTCAAGTGATTCTCCTGCCTCAGCCTCCTGAATAGCTGGGATAACAGGTGCACACCACCCTACCTGGCTAATTTTTGTATTTTCATTTAGTACAGATGGGATTTTACCAGTTGGCCAGGCTGGTCTCGAACTCCTGACCTCAAGTGATCCACACACCTCAGCCTCCCAAAGTGCTGGGATTACAGCCGTGAGCGATCATACCTGGACAACTCTGAGTTATTTCTTTAAACAAATTTATTGAGATATAAATCACACACATCATACAATTCACTCATTGCAAGTATACAACTCAATGGTTTTTAATATTTTTACAGATACAGACAACTATCACTGTGGTTGATTTTTGCACATTCAGAAAGAAACACTGTGCCCTTTAGCTATGATTCCCCTAACCTCTGTCCCTCCCAGCCCGTGGCAACTGGGCATCCACTTTCTATCTCTATAGATTTTCCTGTTCTAGACATTTTATATTAATGAATTATGCAATATGTGGTCTTTTATACTAGTTTCTATATTAGTTTGTTCTTACTCTGCTATAAAGATACTACCAGAGACTAGGTAATTTATAAAGAAAGTTTAAGTTACTCACAGTTTCACATGGCTGGGGAGGCCTCAAGAAACTTACAATCATGGCAGAAGGCTGAAGGGGAAGCAAGGCACGTCTTACATGGCGGCAGGAGAGAGAGCAAGCCAGAAAGGGAAAATGCCAGATGCTTATCAAACAACCAGATCTCCTGAGAGAATTCACTCACTCTCACAAGAACAGCAAGGGGGAAATCTGCTCCCATGATACCGTCACCTCCCACCAGTTCCCTCCCTCAAAACAAGGGAATTACAATTTGGGATGAGATTTGTATGGGGACACAGAGCCAAAACATATCAACTTCTTTCACTCAGCATCATATTGTCAAGGCTCATTCAAGTGTGGCACATATAGGTACTTCCTTCTTTTTAGGGCTGAATAATATTTAATATTTAAACATGAGTTTAAATTCATTACTTAACATGTTACCTAGCAATATTCCAAATTTTAGATTCATTTAAATAATGCAAATCTGAGATATCCTTTTTATCATCTCTAAACAGGGCTGCCTTCAGGGTAATTATTTGTGATAAGATGGACAGAGGTGTCTTCAAGGCCAAGTTTGACACTGAAACAGTGTTTTCCCAAAGTAAGTTCTCTAAGTATCTATTTCCATGAGATACGAATAGATGTCATGAAAAAGGAAGCCATCACCCAGAGGGCATGGATCACTTCAGTCTCTTAGTCTGTTTCTATCCAGGGACTAAAGAAATGCCACGTTTCTGAGGCAATGGGATCCTGTGGGTCCTGGGAGATGGGGGCATAGGGACCCAGTGGGTCGCTTGCACTAGACCAGGTTTGAAGACTGATCACCAATCTCCCTCTGCCACTGGAGTAAAGGTCTTGAGCAGACAGTAGCTTTCTAGAAAGAAGTTTCTCATTGTTTCTCTTTCTGGTTCTTGGGGCACATCTTCCATCATCCCATAGGAATCAGTGCCAAGGACTAAGGTGACTTTGGCTCAGTGAGAAGCTGCTGCTGTTTTCCACCCAAATTCCATGTCACAAGAATTCTTGGCTAGCAGATGAAAGATGGGTAAGCATGTATATGAGACTGGAATCTTCTGCTTCCCCTGTAACACATTCACCCACCCCACTATTCTTTGCTCTGACAGGAAGAAAATTAACCCAGATATCAGAGGGGCCAACCTGGCGATGGTATTCTCCAGGAGGTCTTTGTTTTATTTCAAGTTTAAATCAGAAGGGATCACGCAAACTCTAAGACCCCCTTACTGTGTTTAAAACATTTTTTTTAAGAGAAAGATCAAAGATTGAGGACCTCAGGGAGAAAGGGTTGGAGGGAAAAATAATGGCAAAGCATGGGTAGAAATGTTCGTGTGGCTTAAAAGACAGGCCGGCTTAATACCTTCTTTTATTGTTACTGTTTTTCCTCAGGTAGACCCCAAATGTCTCCTCATAGTCATGTAATCATTGCAACATTTGGAAAGTGGTTTGTAGCAGTTTATAAATCGCTTGCACATATATTCGTTCTCCTCTTCCTCCTCCTCCTCCTCTTTCTTCTCTCCTTTCTCCTTCCCCTGCTCTCCCTCCTCCACCTTTTCCTTCTCCTTCCTATCTCTTTTTGCCTTTCTGCCTCTCTATCTCTTCCTCTGCATTTAGATCCTCACCATAACCCTTCAAAGGACTTATTACCAGCAAGAAAACTGAGCCTTGGGCCAAGAAAGAGACTTGCCTCCCAGCTAGTAAGACGGCGGAGCTGGGCTTTGCAGACTCCCATGCTAACATTTTCTCTCTGCTCTACCAAATAAAGTCTTAAGAACAGAATTCTGGGACTCCCTGGGCAGTAGGTTGGGGGTTGGGGGGTCTGCTAGTTATTGAAACAAAGGCACTCACAGAAGCCTGAAAATCTCTGTGCCCTTGTTAATCCTTAATCAAGTGCATCGCCTCCTCCTCGTCCCAAATCGGCCTCCTAGAAACAATTATATGATTTTATTTTGTTTTCTTTGTCTGTTTGTCTGACCTGCTTATCTCTCCTGTTTTAAAGTCAGCTTCTAAAGTGCACATTAAAGGTGATTAGAAGACTCGGGGCTGTCCTCGGTCATTAGTGAGTGCTTTGGAGGCAGTGCTGCTTCCAGCGCGCGGTCCGGTTCCTTCCATCATGCATCACTGACCGCCAGCAGGCCTGCGCCGTCTCTCTGGCTTCCCTCACCAGTGTCTGCCCCCGATCGAGCTGCAGATCGGAGGGGCCGGAGACGAATTTAATTTAAAGACGAGCCCCCCTTGTGCTGCTAAAGGAAATGGCGTGTCAGCTACGTCAAAAATAGATACTGCTGCGCAGATATACGGGCAGGGAGGTGGACGCCGCCCCTGCCATTCATTACCTGGATTGCCTTTAAATGTCAAAACAAATCCTTCTCCGGTCCTTCTCCAAAACTTAAATCATCAAGAGAGACAGGGTCAGCCTCTGCAGTTTGGAATGCTGGAGGAGAGGGGGATGGGGTCGACGATGGGGGTGGGGGGATGGAGAGGGCTGCCCATACATCTAGGGATCTATGTGTGTCCTGAGCAAAGATTTTCCCTGCTCCCTTCTGAAAGGTTGTTCAGATTGGAGGCTGCCCCTGCTGTCCTGAGATGGATTTCATAATTCCAGGCGGGTGCCTCTAGAGGTATAATATACATATGGATGCGGATGTGTATAAAAGTAGTAATGCATACTGTGTGTGAATATTAACAGCTGATGTGAGCATGAGTGGTGAGTAATAGCATGACACACACGTGACAAAAGTTACCCAGGTTTATACTCATCAATGCTTTTTACGTGCAGGGCATCTGATGTTCATCTCATTTAATGCTAGAGCAACCTTATGGGGTTTGTAATTCCCATTTTTCAGAGGAGAGAACTGAGGCTTGGAAAGGTCGAAGTACCTGCCTGGGGTTGCATGATGCTACCAAGTGGCAGTACCTCAAAGCCTGTAGTCTAAGGCTCGACACAGGATACGTCACAGAAAGCTGAGACTAGAATTCTAGCACGAGGAGAGAAATGCAATGACTAGCTTATATTGGCATGGATGTTTTAAAGCCAAAGAATAACCAGATTGTAATAAGCAAAGTAATTTATATTGATTGAAAAAAATCAGTACATGCATAGGAGGCTGGGAGTGTGAGCCAGACTCCCTGGCTTCAAATCCTGCTATTTCCTAACCACGTGCCCTTGAGCACATCATTAATCTTTTTGCTCCACAATTTCCTCATCTGTAAAATAAGGATAATAACAATACATTCCTCTTAGAGTGGTCAAGGCAATAAAATGAATTGATACCTGTCAAGCGCTGTAATAGTTTCCAAGCATAAGATAAATTTTTAATAAATATTAACTACAATTAAGCACACATGTATTTAGTTTATTCTGTTTTTTAAATCCTCTTTACTAAGTAACCATATGGCCTCCAAGTTAAAGAATTCTAAACCATTTAGATTTTCCTGAAAATGTGGGAATGTCAGATAGATGGATAGACAGATAGAAAATTTGTTTTGCAGCATTTAGATATTTGAAGAAATCATTATATTCTGGGTTGCAGATGCATATATAAAAATACTGGCATTTTTCAAGTATAATTAAAATTCTATAATTATAAATATATTTTTGAAAACAATCCAAATGTCCATCATCTGGTAGATGGATTCATAAAATGTGGTTGGTTTAGTATATCCATACCATGCAATACTGCTCATCCAAAAAAAAAAAAAAAAAAAAAAAGAACAAAGAATCGATGCATACTCTAAAACCTTATGATGAGTGAAAGAAGCTAATAGCAAATGACTTCATATTGTATGAAACCACTTATATGCAATGCTCAGAAAAGGCAAATACATGGAGACAGAAAGCAGATTAGTATTTGTCTGATTCTGGAGGCCTAATTTTATCCTATGAGTAATCTTGGGATAGCACAGATGCTCCCATGCTGTGAACCGACCACGTGCTCTGTCTTGGCTACCAGTTCTATCTGGAGCCAAGGGCTCTACTGTGTAATGTCTCAGAGTTTGTCCTATCTCTCTAACCCTGTACTTGCTCAATCTTTTGTCCCTAAGCTCTAGTGGCCATGCTCTGCAAGTTATTTGCACTGGACAAACTCTGGATTAATGTTCAGTGCCCCAAGCTGGGTTCCTGTGAAGTGTGCTCATCTGTGCCTCTCCAGCCTGTTGCAGATTCGGGACCAGAGAAGGTTTTAGAGACAGCCTCTGAAGGAGTGTTTCTCAGCCTCAGCACTAGTGACATTTGGGGCTAGATGATTCTTTGTTGGGGGAAATGTGGGCGTCCTATGCATCGTAGGCATCCTTGGCTTCTACCCACTAGACACTAGTAGCATCCACCGCCTTCCCCAGCCTCCAGTTGTGATAATCAAAGATATCACCAGCTATTGGCCAGTGCTCTTGGAGAGACAGATAGCTCCCAGTTGAGATCCACTGTTATAGAGAAATTATCTCTTGTTTTTTATTTTTTTTATTTTTTTTTTTTTTTTCCCACCCCTCATCTTGGTGCTCTCAAGGACTTTGGTTACATCATAAGGTTAGTCAAATCTGATTGGCTGAGGAAAAATCCTCCTAAGGAAATATTTGCATTTTTATTTAGGACAAAGTCACTTCTTGCTGACAGATCTATTCATGACCAGAATTTATTAAGTTTTATAAATAAAACCAATCTATATTGTGTGATTACAAAGTCATTATATTTTTTTATTTAAACAATCAAATGTTACAACTATATATGATTTATACAGTGAAAATTTCCTGGAAATCCCATCCATTTAGGAAAACCCAATTAACATTTGACCTATGGGTTTCCATACAAATGTACTCAAATGCAATATATATATTTAAATAAGAACTTACTATGCACATTCTTTAGCATCTTTTCCCTACCATGGAAAAGAGGTGTTTTACCGTATTAGTCAGCTCTTGACCACAACAATGCTGCATAACAAAATTACCCCAAAGCTCAGTGGCTTTAAACTGTTATTCATTCTCATGCTCACAGGTCTGTGGGTCAGCTGCAACTCAGCTCAGCTACGTAGGACTTCAGCCTCCAGGCTGAGTTCAAGTCTGGCTTCCAGTTACCATCCAGGTTATGCGATCTGGTCCATGTGTCTCATTCTGGAGTCCAGACTGAAAGGGCAGTAACTACCTAGGACTTATTTTTCTTTCATGCTAGATAATCAGAGAACAAGAGATCAAAATCAACTGCACAAGCACATTCTAAGCTTCTGCTTACATCATATCTACTAGCTTCCCTTTGGTCAAGACAAGTTACATAGCCAAGCCCAGAGTCAAGTTGCAGGGAAATGTACTTTCAACCACAGCAAAGGGTGGACATGTGACACGACTTCAGAGGAGTGGATCATTGGGATCGGCCATTTAACCTACCACATTTAGAAGAGAGGTACAGACAGGAAATGGTATCCTTGTCTTGTAAACACTGGTTTCAGACCTTGCCTGACACAGTGCTCACATCATCCCTCCCTCTTCCCAGCTGTTTTATATAGCTTGGTGGCCAAGATTTGTACCAACAGCCATAGAATCCCCGAAGAGACAAGTAATCTGACATTGGGCAAGTTACTTAACATTGCTGTTTCTCAGTTTCCTTATTAAAAAACAGTGACAAAGCCACCTAACCTGAGAATCCACACATGTCTAGCAGCAACGATGGGACTATTGAGGGAAAACTTGAGAGGGAAGATGGTGGGAGGGAGAGGGGTCCATGGCAAACCCTACCTCTGTGTAGCTATACCCTCCATGGGTCCAGTTCCAAGTATGTGGTGGAAAGACTGGGTCTACCCTTGGTTAACAAGAGCAACAGAGCTGCAGAGAACAGAGGAAAGTGAGGGCATGCTGGGACCTGCTGACCTCTCTGCATTTGTCACCTCATCTAACCAGGGTGGCCCTCTAAGTCTACTGGCTGCTGCTTCATCTACCCTTCCACTCTTAGAGAAATCCAGTGTTTGGCTAAACCTAATTTCGACCTGAAGACCAAAGGGACTCTTGGAAGCATAATTCCAGCTTAACCAAGTTGACACTCTACAAACCACCCCATAGTCCAAAAATAAATTTGTTATCTCTGTAATATCCACTCAGAGCCCTACTATGTGATGCTGAGCCTATTAAGAAGACATAAAGTACTGTTTATGTTTGGGTACAGGGGCTCATGCCTGTAATCCCAGCACTTTGGGAGTTCAAGGCAGGAAGAGCGCTTGTGCCCAAGAGTTCAAGACCAGCCTGGACAACATAGTGAGACTCTGTCTCTACAAAAATTTAAAAATTAACCAGGCATGGTGGTTTGCACCTGTAATCCCAGGTACTCAGGAGGCTGAAGTGGGAAGATCACTTGAGCCCAGGAGTTCGAGGTTATAGTGAGCTATGATGGCACCACTGCACTCCAGCCAAGGTGACAGAGTAAGACTCTGTGTCTCTAAAACAAGCAAAAGTACTATTGTGCCTTTTGTCTGAAATTTTGCAGTAGAGACAAGACACAGACACATGAACCATTAAGAGACTTCACATTATATTCAGTACACAACCAAGTACATATGACTAAGGTCCTGTAATCTAAATGGAGGAAACTTTGATGTCTCTAAAATGTTGTGATCTTTGACAAAGGCAAGGAAAAATGAAAGTTAGCAGTGGACAGATACTGGGTTTCCCACACGTGATAGATGGAGTTGTTACTGGCAATATAAGTTCCCTATACTGGTTATATGTATCCATACTGTTGACTTGTGATTCTGCAAGATTTCCCACAAGAACAAGTGGACTATAGTTCCTTGCCCTTCTTTCGTTAGTCTTGGCATGTGACCTGCTTTAGCCAATGAAATGTTAGGGGATGTGATGCAAAGAGGGGCTATAAATGTTTGGTTCTTATGCTTCTTCCATTCATCATGTTAAGAACATGTCCTGAGTGGCCACTGGTCCGAGAAGGAATGAGAGAGATGATAAATCAGACCTTATTTCACTCTTGAAATGGAGCCCTCCCAGTTGAGCCCAGCCACGAGCAGCAGAACTAAGGTCAGCTGCTGGATTCCTGAGCAAGAAATAAATGCTTTTTGCTTTAAACCATTGAATTTGGTGGTAAGGGAGGGTTTTGTTGAATGCAGAAAGCATTCTTGCAGCACCAGCTGGCTAACCCACTTAGCCACTTATAACCCACTTATAACCCATGTGTACTGTTTTATAACCCACCCAGTCTCCACTTACAAAGAAACCATGCATATTTACTTTTTGTAATAGTTTTCTAAAATATTAAACATAGTGACATAATCTAATCGACCAGTTTTCAATTGCTGCATACCTACATTTTTTCTGGTTTCCTTCTATTATAAATAACACTGCAATGAACATCCATACCATGGAAACCACTTAGTGATGGATTTGGAAAATCTTGAGCTCTGCTAAAATGTCATGATCCCCATGTAAGGAAATTCAGGTGCAAAAAGTGATAGCTCAGTATAGCAGATGAACATGCATGTGAGTAGGTCACCAACATCCACTTTTTATTAGGATGTCTGACTGAGTAGTGGAGCAGGAGATTGTACCTTTAAAACAAACCACCCCACTTTAGGGCCCCTCCAAGTTCTCTACAGAGCTTACATGTAAATGTACCCTTCCCTCAAAATAGTATGGGCCCTCATCCTAAGATTTCTTCATGATATTTATTGTTTGGTTGAGTTATGCTTTCTGTACAAAACTGGGAAATAAAACAATAAAAAAATTAAAGAACCTAATTCTGCCACCCAGAGATAGCTTCTGTAAGCTTATAAGCACACAGTCTTCTACATGCATATGTTTTTCCTAACAAAATGAGATCATAAAATGTGTACTGTTTTATAACCCACCCAGTCTCCACTTACAAAGAAACCATGCAGATTTACTTTTTGTAATAGTTTTCTAAAATATTAAACATAGTGACATAATCTAATCGACCAGTTTTCAATTGCTGCATACCTACATTTTTTCTGGTTTCCTTATATTATAAATAACACTGCAATGAACATCTTATACCTAAATATTGGTACAGAGTTCTGATTATTTCTTTAGAATAAATTCCTAGCAGTAGAATTACTGGGCATCAAGGCTTTTAAAAATATGTTATAAATTTTACCCCCAGAAAGGTCTATTGATGTGTACTCCTCTCCATGGTATTTAAGAATGGGTACTGAGGCTTAATGAAATCAAGGAATTTCAGACTTAGTCCATATTTTCAGTTATCAGTGACGTTCACCAAAACCTTTCAGCCTGAGCTTCAGCAATGGTTCATTTATGCAATAAATATTTTTAGAATGTATTCTATGTGTCAGGCACTGGTGATATGGTGGTGAACAGAACAAAAATAAATTTTTGCCTTGGATATTTAAGGTCCAAAGAAAAAGCCAACATTAAAAAATTGGCTACTTTTTGGGCCTGACATATATTTGCAGGGACTCATTTCTCCAAAATCACGGAGCAGTCACTTTGCTCTCTGAGCAGATGCACTTCCCTGTTGTTTTCAAGATTCCATTGTTCTCATCCCAGACACCCCAGAAGAAAGTCAAGGAGGTAGGTAAACTCCCCTCAAGTGAAAAGGAGAAGTCTTGACAACCCCCTCTCCTCAAAAGTGAAAGGGAAAAAAACCAAATGAATTAGGTCAAATAAATTTAGAGCTGCCCACCCCATCCGCCCAGGAGACGCCGCCTGGTGTTGTGATTTCATAAACCATGGAGCACTGTGCGGGGAGTTTGGGATGATGTCACCTGAACACCGGGATGTATTTATGGCTTCATGCCTACGGCTACCTTTCACTTCTTCTCTTTGGGTAAATACATCATGGGCCCATCACGGTGAAGCCAGCGAGTGCTGGCTGAGTGGTTTATGGTTGTGCCTGTGCTGGGAAGTGTGTTTGCAGGACTGCTTGGCAGATCCCTAGGTGTGAGTTTCTAAGACGCCGGGCCCTGGATCCAAAAACCAGGATATCATGGAGCCTGCTTTTGTCTCTTTCAAGATGTTTCCCTCCCCCTTACTTCCAGCCCCTGTCCTCAATGTCAGCAAAGCCCACTCCCCTTTCTCCCATCTTTTCTTTCTTGGGTGATAGCCAAAGAGAGAAGCAAACCTCCTCATCGACCTCCCTGAACCAAATTCAAAAGCATTTCAGCTGACACCTCTGCTATGTTGACCTTTTGACTTTTGATTTGGGTAAAATTGAAGGTAAAAGAGACATGAATCCAGCAACTGAATTTGATATCTTAGGCAGTTTGAGGAAAAGGGATGTCCCCAGGAGATGACAGGGGACACGCTGGGGAGAGGACAGAATGGAGGGAGCTTGGGGAGTACCAGCTCCTCTGGGAAGACTTTGCTGCCTCAATTCCCAGGTGAGTTAGTTTTCTGTGCTCACTTCTGACATAGAATCTATCATACCTCAAAATAACACAGGATGGGGATGCCCAAAATTGGGGTCCATTCACACTGTGCACAACCAGTATGCAACAAATGTTTATTTAAAGAGTGAATTCATGAGTAAATGAATGAACAAATGAATAGAAGATTCTCCCTCAGCATCTGGGCTTCTTCCACTTACCATTTAGCTTGGTGTTTTGCCCATCCATCCAACAAAACGTAGGGACCTCTGACCATTCATCAAGGTCTAGGTCACATTGGTATCAGTTACTCACACAATAAACATTTCCCAAGTACCTACTGCACATCAGGTTCTGTGTTCAATTCCAGTGCTAAAATGTGATTAGTAGTTCCCAGTTTCATGATGTTCAGTGGAGACTGGAGAAAAAACATTATCAGGCAATTTCAATTTCAATTTTTTCATGGATGGGGAAATTGCGCTATGCAGGAGCACAGAAAAGGGAGTCCTGAATCACATGGGGGAGGTGTGTCATAAAAGTCTTTTTAAAAAAGAAAAGATGGGGGCTTCTTGTAGACTTGTTTTTAGAAGAGACTTCTACTAGCTGCCTGGCTCAGTTGTCAACACAGAACTCCTTGTCCACCAAAGAGATCACATGGTATACCTAATAATAATGCCTCCCATTTTTAAAAATTGCTGCCATTAAAAAAAAAACAAAACTGAGTTGGCAAGGATCTGAATGAATGAGACTTCCAGGCCACTGTTTAGAAAATGGCAGGATAAAATGGTGCAGCTGTGTTGGAAAGCAAATGAACAATAGCCAATGACTTCTATAAGATGCACCTACATGTCAACCAAGCAGTTTAACACCTGCTGTGGCTCCCAGAGAAACTCTCATATATATGCACAGATAACTATATACAAGAATATCCATTGCAATATTGTCTGTGATGCTAAAATCCTGGAAAATACCAACATGGTCATCCACAGGAAAATGAATGGATAAATTGAGGTGTGTATGTTCAGTAGAATGCACCATAGTGGTTAAGAATAACCAACTAGAAATGTATGTGTCACATAGGTCAGTCTCAAAATTACAATGTAAAGCAAAATTTGCACAAGAATATGGACAGACTTTTTAAGTGTGTGAAACAATATCATATATTACATAATATATATGATTTCAGGATAAATACATACATCCAGGGTAAGAATGTGAAGATATGCCTATGAATGATAAACCTCAAAATCAGGGTGGTGGTTTCCCTTGGAGAGGGAGGAGAAGATAGGCAATTAGGGAGAATTATGTCGGAGGTTCCACTTGTGTTTAAAAGTTTTTATTTTCTAAGCTTGGTATTAAATATATGAGAGTTTATTATATATTATTTATTATCTATTTATTATTTATTATGCTCTATACTTCTATGCGCTTGCAATATTTCAAGATGCAAATTTTAAAATACTGCTACATATATATATATTATGTCCTTTGCTTCTCATGGAACCTTGTGAAATAGAAAAGCAGGGGATGTTATTTTCCTGACTGGGTTTTTTTTTTTCCCCATTTATTTATTTTATTGCATTTTAGGTTTTGGGGTACATGTGAAGAACATGCAAGATTGTTGCATAGGTACACAGGTGGCAGTGTAATCACACTGCTGCCTTCCTCCCCATCGCCTACATCTGGCATCTCTCCCCTTGCTATCTTTCCCCAACTCCCCACCCCCCACCGTCCCTCCCCTATTTCCCCCTGACTGGGGTTTTTTAACTCATTGTGTGGATTAGTTAAGAATCATCACAGCAGCACTATGAGGCAGTTGTGATGATTGTCCCTATTTCACAGATGAAGCCACTGAGGCTCAGAGAGGGAGCAGCTTGCCCAACTCATACATTTATGGCAAGCTGGGGCAACAGGATTTGAACTCATGACACACAGCCTCTTTGCTCAGGAGGCATAGGGTGTAGCAGTTAAAAGGGTCACCTCTACCACATTCCTAGGATAAACCCCCAGCTCTACCTCTTTCTACCTGTATGACCTTAAGTAAGCAGGCAAGCTTATCTCTGTGTCTCAGTTTCTTTACCTGTAAAATGGGGCTAATTATAGTAACTGCGTCATGAAGTTGTGTCATGAGGATTAAAACCATTCGGAAGCACTTAGAAAAGTGCCTGGCACACAGAAAATGCTACAAAAATATTCCTTGCTATTGTTTCTAATTATGCCTGAACACTACACACAGGTGACCTTCCAGTCATGCTACCATCAGGCATTGCTTGGAGTTGGGTGGTGGTCAAGTGTGGGCTTCCAGCTTAGGGAATGAGAAGACTTTCAAAGATATAAAGGCCCATAATTTGGCCAGCAGATGAAAAGAATTGGTGATAGATTCATGAACCAGGCACTTCTCCTCCCTCCATTTGTTTTTCAGCCTTTCCCCCTCACCATCACTCACTGGCTCTATAAACAGACTTCCCAGTAATCATTTTCCTTCCCTTTGAAGTCTCCCATCCATTCTCTCCTCACTCTTAGCCCACTCCCCTTCCTCTCCAAGGAGGACCTCGTGTTGGCAACAGTTTCCAACTGGACCAGGTGGAGATGCAGTTCGTAACACCCTCTAGAAGGTTAGTTCAGTTCAATCCAACACGTGTCTCTGAACACCTACTGGGTGCATTTGAAAGAACATGGCTGAGGAAAGAGAGTCACAGGGGATAGAAGAGAAAGGCCCAATCAACTAGGTTGGAAACTGGGTTTTGTCAGAACATCTCCTGGAAATCTTCTTCATCTTTCTAAGTCTCAGTTTTCCTATCTGTACAGTGGGGTTGGTGTATGCACCAACCTCATAATTATATGGGAAGTAAGTTATACACTATATGTGAAGCATTTTTCACCATTCCAGGAATGAAGCAGAAGCTCAGCTAATGACAGTTTTCTTATTACTGTTGTTACTGGTGTGATGAAGAAGGAAGAAATTTGAGTAATGTCCAGCTCCTGGTCTAGAAGAGTCAGTGAGTAGAGTGGCCATCTGCTTAGATCCAGAGCCAGGAGAAATCCAGGTCTGGAGGGAAGAAGATAATTCCATTTGGAACATGTTGAGTTTGAGATAGCGGAGTATGGGCCATATGGAGATATCAAGAGTGCATCTGGCAATACAGGTCTGGAGTCTCGGGGCTCAAGTCATGGAACAGTCATAATTCCTGGGATCCTGACTCCCATTTTTTGCAGTGACCACACAAACCCACTTCTAGAAGCTTGCATATGCACACAAACATCTCTGAGCCAAGTCCCAGAGGTCTGTCACTCAAAGGAAATAACCCAGTTTAGAAAATGACCAACTATAATGCCCTCTTCAGCAGAAAATAAAATCCAGCACCTTCTCCTCCAACTAGAGAAGGAGACCCAGAAGAAGAGGCAGTGATGTTTCAAGGAGATTTTCATTTCCAAGAGCTCATAACACACATGAGATATATCCCACACATGTTCCACCATGAACAGCCCAGGATATGCATCTACATACTATTGAGCCAGTGACAGCTACATGGCCCAAGGGAGGAGAGTGGTATCTGGGAAGGTTGGTCCATTGGCCCAAGGGTCTCCTTGATCAATAGGAAGGACATGGCTGGAAGTGAGAGAGAGTGGGACTTCTGAAGACTGGTATTCGGGGAAGCCTCTTCTGGCCCAAGACTAGGACTTAAAACTAGACATCTGGATATGTAATAAGCCTCCATCAGCTAAAAGGCATCATGTAGGTTGTACAGAGTCTGGAGAAACACTAAATTTCTTTGAATAAAAAAAAGTCAAAACCTGCCCTCTAGAAAAGTGTTATCAGTGTAAAAATCAAAGAAATATAAACTAAAGCTGGAATCTCTCTTCTTTCTCCTGCCAGTCCCCAGAAGGGTCCATAGTCATCAATTTGTATCATTCCTGGCACTTTCTCTGGATGCAATAGATAAGAAATCTTCAATATATGCATACAATCAATACAAATGGTTTATCTTTATTTTCAAAAAACATTTTATTAAAAACATTTTTTAAAGACAGAGTCTTGCTCTGTTGCTGAGGCTGGAGACCAGTGGCATAGTCATAGCTCACTGCAGCCTCCAACTCCTGGGCTAAAGCAATCCTCCAGCCACAGCCTCCTGAGTAGCTGGGACTACAGATGCACACCACCAGGACTGGCTAAGTTTTCCTGTTTTGTAGAGATGAGAGTCTTTCTATGTTGGCCAGCCTGGTCTCGAACTCCTGGCCTCAAGCAATCCTCCCGCCTCGGCCTCCTAAAGTGCTGGGATTACAGGCATGAGGTACTGTGCCTGGCCTAATACCAAAGGTTTCTTAAAAATGCTCGTTGGACCCATATTTGTGAGAGGAGAGAAATGTTTGCTCATAAACATGTGTACTTGGAAAATTCGCAAATGAATATTGGTACTTTGATGCATTGCATAAGAATTCATTGAACATCTGCTCCACACGAGGCAACATGTGTATTTATTTGTGTGCAAAACAGCAAAGGGGGCTGATGTGGACTGCGTTCCTTATTGGCATCCACACTCTTATGTGCACACGGCATATGTAATGTGGACGTCCATTTTTTATCTCAATTGGTTCCTTACCCTGGGTCTGCTGGTGCCTGCTTGGCTTATTGCACAACGTGCAACGGTGCACCCAAGCCGCCCCCACCCCCCACCCCCAGCCTTTGTGAGACTCCTCGCTCTTCCCCAACCCCCTTATTTGGAAATTTTATTTATTATCTGTGGGGAAGTGTATTGTTTGGAGATTCTGGTTTCTATTTCTCCACTGGCTTTGACAGATACTCAGGGAAAGGGGGTGTGGGGGGGAGAAGAGAGCATTTGGTTTTGTTTTATGATATGCCGTGGAGGCTCTGTTAAATTCTCAGAGGCCTTTGGGCCCAGAGGACTGTGTAAATGAAAAGGCAATGGTGATGGTTTATGAGGGCTTGTGGAGAGAGCCGTAATGACACAGAATGAGTGTGGTCACTCTTTGTAACGTAAGCAGTGGAAATAGCAAAACTCGGTTTAATGTGGGCAGTCATTTCAACAGTGCTAATACCACAGCAGTCATCGTGATATCAATTCATGTTATGCAAACATGAATGGGATGCTAAGATGAGTTATCCACTTCTGAGATTGGACTGTCTGGGTTCGACTCTGGCCTCTGCCACTGTATTCCTTCCCTATGTAAACTTGGGCGAGTTACTTGGTCTTTCTGAGCCTCAGTTCCCTCCTCTGCAAAATGGACATCACAATAACTGTGCCTGTCTTCTAGGGTTGCTGTGGGACTGATAGAATGCCTGAGGCGCTGTGCCTGGATGGTGAAGACTGAGGAAATCTTTTCTGTGACTTTCAAGCACAATGCATCCTCTTTGTAACACTACTATGGAAGACATGATTTCATCTCTTTTCATGGATTAACTAACTTCTGTTAAACTATGTTGTCTCCCAGAGAAAGGTTCAAATCCTTGTTATCATGAACCCAAAATGTCCAAAATCAAAATCACTTATCTTTTTTTTTTTTTTTTTGTTCTGCCCAAACCAGTATTCTCTAAGGTCTCTATAAAGTCTTTTGAAATGCATCATTTATCCCAGCCGTCTCCAAACTCAGTTGCACACAAGAATCAGCAGGAGAGCTTTTTAAAAAGTACCCATGCCTGGTGTCCAACCGAAAGATTTTGGTTTAGCTGCCTTGGGATCAGGCTCAAGCATTTCCAGATGATTTGAGTTCACAGCCAGAGCTGAGACCAACAAGGCACATATCTGCCCAGGGGAGGAACATTCTCCTTCCCCTGAACTCCTCCTCACTCTTGAAGAACCCTGTTGAACTCACTGCGGAGACACTTAACTCTTCCCTCCTCTCCAACCTTGGTGTCAATTGCACGCTTGTCACTTCTCCATTGGACTACTGAATAAACCACTCTCTTGGCTTCTGGACTTTCAGTGTATCCCTAATCAATGGTCAACCTGTCCACCATTCTAGCTCCCCAAATGTTCTTCGCAGCATGCATCTGATCACAGCGCTTAATCTCTCAATAGTTTGCCATTGCCTATATGATTTAGTCCAACTTGCCAGCTTCTATTTAGAAGCCCTTCTAAATAGGCTCAGCCTGCCTTTGAGCCTCATCTGCAACCTCCTTTTCTGCCTGAACAATCACTATTTGATCATGCTCTTTCCACTGCATTTGCGTTTGCCCAGTGGTAAATCGTTGAGCATTCCCCAGCCCAAGCCCCTCATCTACCTCCCAGGCAATATGGATTGCTTCCTGGGGACTTTATAGCCTAATATGATACGTGCTGTAGAAGTATGTACAGTATGGTTTTTATTTACATATCCGTCTCCCCCATTTGCCTTGGGAATTCCTCAAGTTCAAGGACTGGGTCTTATTCATCCACATGCTTATTCATCACCCCTCAGAAGCATTTGTTGAGCAGAACAAGCTGTATCACTTTCAGGTTTTACTCTGTGGCAGATTCTATTTTCCAAAGACTGCCACGGCGATATCTTCCATTCTACATCTTCTTCTTCAGCATGACCCTGCCGCACCATGTGGAGAGTCTAGCTTCCCTCTGCTTGAATATGGGCAGGTTTGTGACTGTTTCTACTGATGGAATGCGGCACAAATGATGCTTTATGATTTCCAAGGTTGGGCTATAAATGTCAATGCAGCATCGGCTTTGTTCCCTAGAGCACCTCTGCTTGCATCCTTAAGCCTCCACGGAAAAAGTCTGATACCCCTGGGGCCACCATGTTGTGAAAAAGTCAAGCTGCATGGGAAGGCCGAATGTAGGTGTTCTGCAGACAGTCCCGGTTGAGCCCAGCCTCCAAGTGGTTCCAATCCAGCAATAGATATGTGAGTAAAGAAACTTTCAGAATATTCCAGCCCTAGCCACCAAGTCACCTCCAGGCATTTGAATCTTTTCAGCTCAGATCTCAGACATTGCAGAGCAGCAGTAATCCACCTTTATGGCGCCAGTCTAAATTTCTGACTCTTAGAATGAGCGACCATACAAGATTTGTTATTGGAAACTCCAAAGTATTTGGGTAGATTCTTATGCAACAATATGACCTAAAGGGCTCTGTTTTCTCCTTCGGTTGATATGCAACCCTGCCCTGGCTCTGCCTACCAACTTCTCCCCTATCATCCTCCCTCACCAGGATGTACCTTTACTGGACTTTCTGCTCCTCTATCATCCCTACCTGGCTCCACTTCAGCACCTTCACCACTGCTGTTTCCACTACCTGGGACAGTGTTCCCTCTGCCTGGAACAGTCTCCCCTGCCTCCTCCTACTATGGTGCATTCCTATCATTATTGAATTTTAATTCAAATATGTTTTATATGATATATATGTTACAAAGTATAAACATGTAAATAATTGGTCATTAGACATTGTAAACATAGCATAAAAATTATATTTTATGTAATAGCCAATCCATTCACAAAAACATGCTCAACATTGTCAGTCATCAGGGAAATGTATTATGTACATACTAAGATGGCTAAAATGAAAAAGGTTGACAATACTAAGTATGACAAAGATGTGGAACTGGTGAGAATGCAAAATGGCAGAGCCACTTTGGAAAATAGTTTGGCAGCTTCTAATACAACTATACATGGAGTCATGCATACATATAAGCCAGCAATTCCACTCCTATGTGTTTACCCAAGAAAAAGGAAAACCCATGTTTACCTAAAGACATGTGACTAAGTGTTTATAGTAGCTTCATATGTAAGAGCTAAAAACTGGAAACAGCTCAACTGTTCATCAGCTGGGGGACAGACTAAGCAACCGTGGTTCATCCATACCACCCATACTATTCAGCCACAGAAAGGAACAGACCAGTGATAGCTGCAACAACATGGATGGATCTCAAGCATATTGGGCTAAGTGAAGAAGCCAGGCATGGGAGTCTGCATTACTGTACAATTCCATTTTACCACCGGCCAGAAAAAACAAAACTAGAGGAGAGGAAACAGATCACTGGTTTTGGGGGGCTGTGAGGGCTTGGTGGTGGTGGGCAAATGGACAGGCTGTAAAAAGATTCATAGGGGCTGGAAAATGTTCAGGGGGCTGGAAAATGTTGTATACTTTGATTTGGTGGTAGTTATGAAATGGGACGTATTCATCAGAACTCCTTGAACTATAATATTATCAAGGGATAATTTTAATGTATGTAAATTATCTCAATAAACCTGTCTTATGAAAAATCACTTCTTTAGGGAGGCCAAAGACTTCTCTGATCTTGTTTTATTTAAAGGATATCCTCACCCATCACAATTTTTTCCTCACATGACTTTATTTTTTTGCATAGTACTTAATGATTTCTAAAATTATATATAAACACACATATTTTATGATATATTTTTTATATAAATTCATAAGAAATATATATTTATATAAGTAAATAATATATATTTACATAAATAAAAATATGTACTATATATTTATATAAATAAACATGAAATATATATGTATTATAATAAATAAGAAATATTATATGTATTTTTATATAAATAAGACATATATAATATAATTATATATATAAATAAGAAACATATTACATATTTTATATAAATAAATATATAATATATATTATAATAAATAAGAGATATATGTATTTTTATATAAATAAATATGACATGTGTAATATATAAATAAATGAGAAATACGTAATATATTTTACATAAATAAATGAGACATATATAATATATTTACATATTATATATATTTTAACTTGCTTATTGTCTGTTTCTCCTCTAGAATGTCTGACTCCTGAGGAGGGTATTATACTCATCATGCTTACTTCTCTGTCTCTAGTTCTAGCTCACCATGTGGCAGATAATAGATGTTCAAAATAGATATTGAGCTAATGGAAAACGAAGTGGCTTAGGCAAACACATGCGGTGATCTAAGCTGTTAAAAACAATTAAAAAAAAAAAATTCCGAGCTGAGTTACTTTTGAACTAGGCAACTTCTCAGCCAGAGCCCACTCTCTGCCAGAAGAACCTCCAGCCTTTTCAGAAGGGGCAAACGTGGGTGAGGAGGATTCCTGAGTGGCCTAGGATTAGGGGACAAGACGAGAGCTTCGACTTGTCTTGGACCCCTGGACAGCTCAGGTGAGAAAAGAAATCTCCCTCCCCCATGGTTCTCTTCCTCCATGCATGGCTGTGGCGGGTTCCGTCCAATCAGGTCATAAAAGTATGGTCTGAAGTTCTGCACCCTTTGGGTTTTGTTTTGTTTTATTATTTTATTATTAAAAACTAAACATGTGGAACACAGATAATTTGGTTCTGCATGAGGCTTCCTTTGGCTCCTGCATCTAAGGAATTTAACAAGGGAGAAAACAGAGGGAAATATATACATAGCTATTTGGTATAAAGATGGAAAGTAAAAATTTACTTCAAAAGATTATTAGAGTAACCTCTCTGGGCAAGTTGTGATCAGTAATGCTGCCCAGATCATCATATTGTGGGCTTTTTAAAGAATTCGGAGGTGGTGGGGGCTGTAAGACTTTGGTTTTGGTTTTTTTAAATTAGCTTTAAAAGGAAGAGTAGAGCGATGGTAGAGCCAACTTTTAAATATCCTTCTTAGAATGGTTGGAATTGGGTTTCAAACCTTAATGTGCTCCCAGGGACAATAATACAGGCTGGAAAATAATTATTTTCCAAGCTCCAGAGCTGCTTTACCCCTCCATCTGTACTGTCCCTGGCCAAGTTAAGTTCCCACCCAGAGCACATTGCCCCATTTAATTCTTTTTTCTGCCCCTGCCTTCTTCAGCATTATAAAGGGGACAGATCCTTCATGATAAACTCTCAGGGATCATGCCAAGACCTCTGCTAACAGAACAGTTTAGAGTTTAGCCCTCAGGAACCTGAAAAGATGAGACACACCACAGTTCAAGTTAAGCCAGACTCCTCAAGCAGCAACAGGAAGCTATCCTTTTGTGTCTCACTTCTTTCACTCAATGTTATGTTTGTGAGATTCATCTACATGTTTGCAAGAGGTTGTAGCTCATTCATTTTTCACTGTAGTATACTACTCTTCTCAGTGAATTTGCCACAATGTATTTATGTTTCACTGTGGATGATGGCTACTTAGATAGTTTCACTTGTGGGGCTATTAGCCGCAGCGTTGCCATTAAGGTTCTTCTAGACATCTTGGTGAATGTGGGCACCACTTCTCCTCCAACATCTTTAATCTCCTGGCCCAGAAGCTCAGAACCTCTTTGGAATCATGGGCATCTTGGATAACCTGATGGAGGCTGAGCCCCGTATCCAAAATACACAGACACATACACACAGACAGAGATAGAGAGAGAGACAAAGAGACAGAGACAGACATTCACAGACATAGAGAGGCAAAGGTGTAGACATATACAATATTGCATATCATTTTAGGGGGGTTGCAATGAGCCTCAGGTGTATGCAGGGACCACATGAAGAACCCCAGCTGTACTCTGGTCTGGGAAGGGAATCAGAGAGACCTTTTCAGGGGTCCTGGCAAACCATATCGTAGGGGGAAACCAGAGAACAATAAGGTGAGTTTCCCTCCAAATCTGCTTCTGAATGCTTTTGTTTTTCCTCCGTGGTGCTGGGAGGTTTCCAGCCCCAGAGAGGGAGAAACAAGAGGTCAGTTTCCCCAGCATAACTCCAAACCCCATAGCACTCCTGCAAAGCCTGCTCTGCTCTGTGTGGATGTCTGTGTTTGCACCAAGGGTGAGGGCAAGGCAGGAGCCAAGAATAACCCATAATTCTGCACACAGCAGATTGAGTTTCTTGCAGAATTTGCTCCCAGAGGAAACAGCTATGGCAGGAGCTGAGCATGGCTAAGGCCTCAGAGAGTGGATACACTATGTGTGTTGGAAAGCACCCACAGCAAAATTTGCAGACAGTGAGGTGCTCTGGGGGGCATGTACATGGGTCCAGCCATGCTGGGCAGTGCCACTCTTAGTCCTGGTCAACAGAGTCCCTATGCTCTAAAGCCTTCTGCCCTGTCTTCTGACTGTGCCCCTCTCTTAAAGGCAGGGAGTTGGCAGGAGCCACTTTGCCCCATCATTGGTACTCCCATGTTCAGGGCACCCAGAAACTGAGATTCCTGTCACCATGCTACAGCTTGGCTACCGGGGATCACCAGGCCCTGGGTGATGTACCCTCTACTCCCGGGATGCTGCAGTTCCCACCTATGTCTCTCTGCGTTGCTCTGTGTACCTCTTGTGTATTGCTCTCGGCTGCTTCTGTGTCTGTTTCAGTATCTCACTGTGCTTTGTTTTTCTGTATGCATCTCTTCCTCAGGCTGTCTCTTTCCTTGATGCTCCTCTCAGTGTTTTATCTCTGTACATCTCTCTCTGATGTTCCTTCCATCTTTCCTTAGCCAACAAGCCTCTTAGTGCCTCCCTGTCCCGCCATAATTGGCCATTGGGGACAGCTGCCATCAGTGACACCAGAGCCCTTTTGTGCCCACTTTGCCTTCCTCCCTCTGCAGCGCCAGCCCTGGACCACTGATGGAGACGGAGCTGCAGAAGGAGCTCAGCTCTCTTTGAAAAGACCCGCACCCACTTTCTCGCTCCAAACCCCAGGGCTCCTTGCCGTAAGGGGGAGGGGAGGGCTTCAAAACAGCTTCTAAGCCTCTTAAAACGAGGTTTCCCATGAATTCTTAAAAAACGTATTTCGATCCTTTTAGCCCCAGGGCAGGAAGAAGACTGGAAGCTCCCTGCGACCAATCGAATCAGTATTTCCCGGGCTTCCTGAAGAGGCAGCTCCCCGGACCCGTCTTCCCTGCACCAGCTTCCCGTGTTGATGCCTTATCTCAAAGGGAAGGAGGGGGAGTTCGTTTTGAACTCATCCCTCTTCCCCAGCTCCCCGCTGCAGGACTGTAGGGCCTGGAGTCCAGAAGGAAAGGACTGGGGGACAGATCCCCGAGTGTGGGGAGGTGGTCTCTCTGGAACCCGGCGCAGGCGGGGCTTCAGGGGCACCCATGTTCTCCTGCTCTTAGTGCAAGGTCGCATCGGGGTCCCCCAGCTAATCAGCCGCGCCTGCGGGATCTTGACTTCTCCAGAAGGTGGAGAAGGCATGAATTTTTAAATTCCCCTCCCCGACCAAATGGGGTGAGATTACGCCAGGCCAAACCGTCTCTTCAAAAATTAAAATTGGGAACGATTCCATTCCAACTCAAATGGCCGAGCAGAGAATATTGCAAAAACTTTTCCAAGTTGCGCAAAAAAAACGGTTCCACTCCCGGCTCCCGCCAAGCCTCCTGAAATTGACTGCAAGGTTTTGCACGTCCCTAAACGGCATTTTTCCAGGCAGACGGTCCATAGCTCTTACTAGATTTTCAAAGAGCTACGAGGTGCCCACCACAACCACCACCAAATGGGTGAAAAGGTTAAGGACCCTTACAAAGGTACGCAGCGCCGCGATTTCAGTTCGAAACAAAACCTCTGCCTGCCTACTAGCCCTGTTTGTTTTTATTTTTTTTTTAACTCTCCCTCCCCTTCCTCCTCCTCCTCACCCCACCCCTTTTTTTCTTTTGCGACTTTTCTTTGACATTTCAAAGCCTCTCCTGGTTTCGATTTGAAGCTCCCGGATAAAATCGATCAATTTCAGAAAAAAAAAAAAAAAAAAACCGAAGGATTCCGGTTCTGGAATTCAAAGTCCTCTCCCTTCAGGGAGGGCGGAGCTGGAGCCAGAGGCAGGCGGTCATCA
Organism: Cebus imitator; assembly: GCF_001604975.1. NCBI lineage: Eukaryota > Metazoa > Chordata > Mammalia > Primates > Cebidae > Cebus > Cebus imitator. Next base: position 3,325,352 of record NW_016107374.1, on the reverse strand, counting down.
AAACTTTTTTCGAGCAGGCACCTCATTTTCCCCCTACTTCCCTCATCCCCAGACTTTTTTCCCCCAAAGAGAGCGGGATCAAAGAAAAAGGTTTAACGTTTTCGGCTAGGGAGCAACAGGCGCCCCGCGCGGTCGGGGAAGCTGGACGTTGAACTTGCCCCGCCCGCTTGGCAATGGGAAGCCCCCACATCTGTTTACTACCTGCATCTGAGACCTCAGGTATTTCAGGAAGCTGGTCCAGCAACTTTAAAAAGACTGCGAGGTGGCCAAAGTCATAAACTGGAAGACAGAAACCGACTCTTGGATCTGAGACCTAATTCCTGTTTTATTGATTAAGGAGGGCAGGCTAGATGAAGTTAGAAACAAGATGGAAAGTTGAAAGGTCCCACCCAAGTCCTCTTCCGCTGGCCTTCGCCTTCCAAACAGCCTCTGAGCAGCTCACCCCAGCTCACCTCTATGGGGAAGGGGACGCCCAGGGAGGGAAGGTGGAAATTTGTGAATGTGGCCCTTACAGGAAATTCAAAAGGAATAAGGCTAAGGGGTCAGGATTAAATCTCATTTTATTTGGTTACGTTGTGGGCTGCAGGTAAGAGGGCGCTATCCTGGTTATTGATTTTTTTTCTTGGTTTAAGATTCTTACATTTTGTTCATCGTGGGATTCTTTTTGCATTCATTTTGGCCTTTTAAATACAGTCTTAAAATATCTGTCTTGATTACCGAGATAGTTTCACCACCTTATTGCCCCATGCGAAGCCTCATTCTGGTCCCTGCCCTCTTAGCCAGGGCAGCTGAAGGGGGCCCTCGAAGTCCGAGTCTTGGCGAGGAAGCATTTGGGTGTTTGGGTATCACTGAGCGGAACAGGCATTTAGGAAATGAAGAGGAGACAGAGGAAATTTTAAGGGGGCTGAGCTTCTTTCCTGATTGGAATCCCTAGTCAGATCAAGGCAAGAGAGAAATCTCATTTTCCTCCCCTAAGACGTGACTCCGTTCACTGTGACATTTCTGGCTGTGATTGAGAGCAGGGAGGCTCGGCCATCTGACGTGAGGTCATGGGCCTGGATTTTGTTCCTGGGAGCCCAAATCAAACTTACTGTGTGGCCTGGAACAAGTTGTGCTGTGCTGACACTGTAGCCTCCTTGGGGGATTTTGTTTTTTAATGGAAGAGACCAGCCAGAGACATCCAGAATATGTTAAACAAATCAGTTTTCCAAAATTCTTCCTGGTTTGAGAGTAGGTTCCCCCTACAAAGCCTCTATTTGATTAAAAGCCTTATAATAATGCCTAAGCTTTACTGAGTGTTTGCCCCAAGTCAGACGCTTTGCCAATCATTTTTAAAGCATTATCTCTTTTAACCTTCACAACAGACCCAGGAGGTAGAAATTATCTTTCATTTCTATTTTACAAATGAAGAAACTGAAGCCAAGAGAGGGGAAGTAATTTGTGTACAGCGGCTGAATGGCAGACTTCGGAGATCAGGCAAGTTTCCTCTAAAGATTCCGTTCTTACACGCTACATGTCAGTGAAAATTTTTCAGCATTTGCATTTAAAAACATTTGAGGACAATGGAAGTGTGAATGGGTTTGGAGAGAGAAGGCCACCTGCTCTAGAAGAAGCCACCTCAGGATCTGCATTTCTGTACCATCTGCATTCAAATTGCCCTTCAGAGTGGCTTCTTCCTTGCCTGGTTCATATCGCCCAGAATGAACTACACCACCATCCAAAAACAGCTGTTTTTTAGCCAGTAACAACCTAGGCATGTACTCTGTGTACCAGAGCATTTTCAATAAGCCACAGATCCTCAGGCTGACAGAGAAGCCACTGGAGGTTCAGAGCCAGGCACGGGGGATCAGGCAGACAGAAAACATAAGATGAGAAACTAGGAAACAGGGCATGTCCTGATGCTGCCTAAAATTCCAGGAAAAAAAAGGCATTCAGTGGTTAGAAGAATGGGTTAGGCAACATGAGAACCGTGGAGAGGAAACAGGGCTCATTGGTCCCCGATTCACAGCCTTTGGTATCTCTAGTGTATTTGTTTTTGGAGAAGAAACATCTGTGAGGGTAAAACACTTCCTGAGTGAAGCAACTGCCCCACAGAAGCTGGGATGTGTCTGGTTTTGTATGATGCCTTCAGTGCAGAAGTAAAGACTTTTAGTTTTTCATACAAATACTATTTTTTTTTTTTTTTTTGAGACAGAGTCTCACTCTGTCACCCAGGCTGGAGTGCAGTGGTGTGATCTCAGCTCACTATAACCTTTGCCTCCTGTGATCAAGTGATTGTCCTGTCTCAGCCTTCTGAGTAGCTGGGAATACAGGCACGCATCTCCATGCCCTGCTAATTTTTGTGTGTGTGTTTTTTTTAGTAGAGATGGAGTTTCACCATATTCGCTAGGGTGGTCTCAAACTCCTGACCTCAAGTGATCCACCTGTCTTGGCCTCCCAAAGTGCTGGGATTACAGGCATGAGCCACTGTGCCTGGCTACAGATACATTTTTAAAGGTCTTTCAGATTTGGGGTTCAAACAAAAAGGTCTTCAGAGATCAGATTGGCAGCTGGAAATGGATGACCTATTACAAAATCTAATTGTCTTTCCCTGTTGTTAATGATAATAATAACTTTAATTTGGGGATTGCTTACTCATAAATGCTTTAATAAACACATTTCTCCTTTTGTCTTCAGGTCATAGCTCTATGATAGATAGATATATTAACAAGTCATTCCTTTTCACCTGTAAAGAAACTAAAGCCCAGCAAAGTTAAGTTGCTCACCCAAAGTCACACAGCAGTAATGGAAAAAATAGGGTTCAAACTAAGTTTTGGTGGAATCCTAGACTCATGTCCCTATCCCATTCCATGGCCAGGGGCAAAGCTCATGGAACATATTCAACAATTTGCAAGGCTGTCCAGGGAGTGTCAGAGATTCAAAGAGTCTAAGAAATGCCAGATGCGATTTCTGAAGGCAGCCCGCAAAAGGTATCTCAATCCTTTCTCCTGGCCAGGAGGCAAGAAAGGAGCAGAGAATTGCTGTCCAGGATAGCCAGAGTGTTCAAAAACATGGGGCTAGGGAGATACGTGCTGAGAAATAGACTGCAATTGAGTGAGAGACACAGTCCCCAAGTGAGATTTCCCAGTGACTGTCACTTGGCCCAGAGAGATGGTATCATCCAGTCTGAGCCAGAACTTAACAGAGTAGTCAACATTTGCTGAGAATCTGTGCACCATTTTTTTAAACCAAAGTGTTACATCATTTCTCTTTCTAACAATCCAGTGGAGAATTGTCTGAACAACCATGCACAGTTGTGCAGGTCATGCACTGCACAAAAGGGATGTCATTCACTGCACAAAAGGGATGTCATTCACATCCCTCTATTCTTGCCTTTGTACATTTATGTATATCCAGCTACCCCTCAGTATCCATGGGGTACCAGTTCCAGGACTCTTTGCAGATACCAAAATCTGAGGATTCTCAAGTCCCTGATATAAAATGGCATTGTATTTTCATGTAACCTACACACCCTTTTGTATGCTTTGAATCACCTCTAGAATACTTTTAATACCTAATACAATGTAAATGCTGTGCAAATAGTTGATACATCATATTGTTTAGGAAATAATGACAAGAAGAAAAGCCTGTATGTGTTCACTACAGACACTTTTGTTGCTGTTTTGAGTATTTTCCATCTGCAGTTGGTTGAATCCATGGATTCAGAACCTACAGACATGGAGGGCTGACTGTATTTATTACAACCATTTACCAGAAGATGGCAGTAAGGTGTCTTGTTTAATGACAGTCTATTATGACAGAATTCCAATGTGGAAATAAGGTGACTTGAGGGAAGGGTGGCTTTTTCTAATTACATAAAGACACAGTATGGGTAATGACCCTGGTTATGATCATTTCCTGCATTCACAGCTGGGCTCACTGAGATTGAGAAGACTGGAGTGCTTGACTTAGGTTCACAGAACTGGTTAGAAGATAAGTCAGCCCTCAAACAAGTCCATAGTCTGGGCTTCCACCCACTATATTGGGGCTCCTAGGAGGTTGCGAAACAATTTGGAATCACCCAGATCTGGGTTTGACCTTAACCTCTCCTGTTTAAAGCTGTTGTAACAAGTGATTCATACCCTCTGAGCCCTGGTCTCCGCATCTGTAAAATGGGTACAATAATAGTCCCACCACAAATCTAAAATTTATATGGAACCACGAAGACCTTGAATAGCCAAAGAAATTCTAAGTAAAAGGACCAAAACTGGAGGCATCATACTACTTGGCTTTAAAATATGCTATGAAGCTATAGTAACCAAGACAACATGGTAGTGACATAAAAGCAGACACATAGACTAATGGAACAGAATAGAAAACCCAGCTATGAACCCACACATTTATAGTGAACTCATTGTCAACAAAGCTGCCAATAACACAATGGGGCAAGGGTAGTCTCTTCAATAAGTGGTGCTGGAAAACCTGGGTAAACATATGTAGAAAGAAAAACCTAGAGCCCTGTCTCTCACCATAGATAAACATCAAATCAAAATGGATTGCAGAGTTAAACATAAGAGCTGAGATTTTTAAACTATTAGGAGAAAACCTTGGGGAAATGCTCCAGGACATTGGTCTGGGCAAATTTTTTTGTCTAAGATCTCAGAAGCACAGGAAGCCAAGGCCGAAATAGACAAATGAGATTACACCAAGCTGAAAGGCATCTGTTCAGCAAGGTAAGCCGTCAACAAACTGAAGAGACACCCCACAGAATGGGAGAAAATATTTGCAACATACATCTGACAAGGAGTTAATAACCAGAGTATCCTGCAGGAGCTGGATTGAAAATAAAAATAACCAGAATACATAGAAGTTCTAACAATTCAATAGAAAAAGGAAAAGGAAGGAAAGAAGGAAGGAAGGAAAGAAGGAAAGAAGGAAGGAAGGAAGGAAGGAAGGAAGGAAGGAAGGAAGGAAGGAAAGAAGGAAGGAAGGGAGGGGAAAAGAAAAAAGAGATACATTAAAAATTTTTCAGTAACACTAATCAGAGAAATGCCAATCAAAACCACAATGAAATATCATCTCACCCCAGTTAAAATGGCTTTTATCAAAAAGACAAGGAAGAGCAGATGATAAGGAGAAAAGCGAACCCTTATGCACTGTTGGTGGGAATGCAAATTAGTATAGCCACTATGGAAAGTGTTATAGAAGCTATTCAGAAAACTAAAAGTAGGCCAGGTGCGGTGGCTCATGCCTGCAATCCCAGCACTCTGAGAGGCCAAGGTAGGCAGATCACCTGAGATCAGGAGTTTGAGACCAGCCTGACCAACATGAAGAAACCCCGTCTCTACCAAAAATACAAATTAGCCAGACATGGTGGCACATGCTTGTAATTCCAGCTACTTGGAAGGCTGAGGCAGGAGAATTGCTTCAACCCAGGAGATGGAGGTTGTGGTGAGCTGAGACCACACCATTGCACTCCAGCCTGAGCAACAGTGAATAAATGAATAAAGAAAATGTGAGATATAGATATGTACCTCACATTGGAATACATATATATATATATATATATATAATGGAATATTATTCAGACATAAAAAAGATGAAATTCTGTCATTTGCAGCAACATGGATGGACTGGAGGTCAATATGTTAAGGGAAATAAGCCAAGCATGGAAAGACACATGTGTCACATGTTCTCACTCACATGTAGGAGGTAAAAAAGTGAATCTCATGAAGATAGAAAGTAGATTTGTGGTTATCAGAGGCTGGGAAGGGTGATGGGGAGAAGAGACAAAGAGAGATTGATTAATGGTAAAAATATACAGTTTGACAGGAGAAAGAAGATGTAGTGTTTGATAGATCAGTAGGATGACTATAGGTCACAATAATTTACTGTATATTTCAAAATAGCTAGAAGAGAACAATTTGAATGTTCATAGCATAGAGAAAAGATGGATGTGTAAGGTGATGGATAGCCTGATTACACTGATTTGAGCTTTACAAGTTATATGAATGCATTAAATTATCACATGTATCCTGAAAACATGTACATCATCTATTATGTATCAATTTTTTAAAACTTTAAAAATAATCCCTACTGCAGGAGAAAAGGGATAATATAAGCAAAGCATTTCCATTCAACACCTGGCATGCAAACACTGGCTAGCGTTATTATGAATTGTGTCTGATTTGTACATAGTTGAATCTTTTTCTTTCATGTGTCTTGAATGGAAGGATTCCAGACCAAACCCTACCTCCCAGCTCACAGGATTGGGAATGTTCACAGGCTTTCTAGTCATCGTGGTTCCTGGAAGGGTCTCTTGTTTGGGGACATTCTGTCATTTCTATTTTCAGTCCTATTTTTCTTCAGTTTGCAACTGGATATGGAGGAATTATTGGGAGGAGGGCATCTAGATGATTTGTCCAGCTGTGGCTGCCTTGAGTCCTCTAAGAGACAGAGAGAGAAAGGAGGAAAGAAAGACAAAGAGAAGGTGGTAGAGGGAGATTGTCAATCCACCAATATTCATGAAGCCCTAAATTTATTTTGCAAATGATGACTTTAATAATTCAAACCCAGCAAATGGCCGGGAAAGCCAAAGTACCACCTCATCCAGCACCTTAGTGACATTCAGAAATAAGAAACCTGTCCTCTCATTTCAGCCTGATGACGTCACCAGATGCAGATGATGGAATTTCCACAACCTACCCCCAACAACAAAATTAAGTTATTAAGACCGCTGGGGAACTTACAATTCTTAACATTTATTATATAATTGTTACGATTATTACCGCTCTAATTTATTTCCCTACTTTAAAATGTTCTGGCAACTGTAACTCATTTTAGTCTGATCCTCGCAAACCGGGAGACCTTGGATTATTTAGAGAGAGAGAGAGAGCGTTTAGCCAGGTGTGTGAGTCTCAAATTTCCTCGGAATTGCTGCAGGGCCTCACTCAATATAGAAATAAGCAAAAAACAGTGTGTGCATTATATCAATATTATGATAATGTGCACCGAACGCAGATCGTAAGTGATTAATTCAGTCATTTTCCAAGTTTATCCCCGGGGATTTAGATCCTAAAGAGCCCTGAATGAACACATGCACACACATAATCCCATCTTCCTCAGGCTCTGTGGAAAAACACTTTAATGCAAAATGAGAGATGAGAAATTAGGTATATATAGTAGGAAAAGCAGCTTTTTAATTGCAGGCTTAGTCTTGTCTGTAACCTGTGGGCGAAGCGGGGGGACTCAGGAGGTATAAAGGAAATAAAAGTAGCTGAATCATATCATTATGTGGTATTTCAGCAGTATGTTAATATTATAGAAATGAAAAGCTCTTATGTGGAGAAGTTTGCATCTGAGGTTAAACAGTATTTGATCTGAAGGGCCTGTGAGTAGGAAAAGAAATTGGACTCCTACATGGACAGTTAAAATGCCAGTAGATTTATATTAATTGAGCCATTGACTGTTTTATGTTCAGTAAATGTGCTCCCCTGTTATAATGATGATATTAATATTAAGGAGAGTTTGTTGAGTATTTACTATGCTCCATTGTGCTAAGACAATGGTTCTCAGTAGGGAAGGTGGTGATGTGTCCTTCCTCCCCTCCCTTGGAGGACATTTGACAATGTCTGGAGACATTTTAGGCTGTCACAGCTGGGGGGGCTGCTGCTGACATCCAATCAATAAAGATCAAGGATGCTGCTACGAATCCTGTGATGCACAGGACAGTCCCCACATCATAGAGTATCTGGCCTCAAATGTTCATGTGCCAACAGGGAGAAGCTCAGTGCTAAGGCATTGCATGAATCAACTCATTTAATATTTGCAACAATTTTTCAAACTGGATATTACTAGTTGCCCCATTTTACAGATGAAGTAATGAGGCTTGGAGAAGTTAAAAGGACTGTCCAAGGTCATTCAAGGACTATGGGAGCCAGTGAGAAAAAGACTCACCTCTGGTCTCTGTTCACTGCTGGAAACAAGGCAGAAAAATGCTCCCAAGTAATCCACGTGACTCCCATCTCACACTCTCATGCAAGCTGAGGTGTGTAGTCCATGGAAGAGTCTACCTTCAGCCACCTACCAAACCACCTCTGTATAAACAGAACCTACTCCAAGCCTGGTAGACAGGTACACAATACTATCTGCCCTGAGCAAATTCTGAAAGACTATAAACCAATCTATCAATCCTTATCTCTAGGGTAAGATTTGGGAGACTTTATTTTTTGCCTTATTCATACATCTAGCATGTAACAATTTCATGAACAGAACAAAACAGTGATATTAAAAATATGTAGACAGCTTATGTGGTAATATGGGAAATAATTGTGGCAAGGAAAACAAATAAATAGATGCACATTCTGTGGCTACTCTTGGTTCTACAAGAATGTGAACAACCATAATGTCAGCATGTCCACCTTGATGAAGGAAACCTGGAAGTTGGGAGCCCTCTCTTTCTTACAATGTAGGAAATGAATGCTTTCTTTCTTTTTTATACCTTGTCTATTTTTTATTATTTTTGATAAAATATGTCTACAATAATAATACAAACTGCCTCTCGATTAATTTTATTTTATTTTTTTGAGACAGAGTCTCTCTCTGTCACCTAGGCTGGAGCGCAGTGGCATAGTCTCAGGTCACTGCAACCTCTGCCTCCCAGGTTCAAGCGATTCTTGTGCCTCAACCTCCCAAGTAGCTGGGATTACAGGCATGCACCATCACACCCAGCTAATTTTTGTATTTTTGGTAGAGATAGGTTTCACCATGTTGGCCAGGCTGGTCTCTACTTCTTGACCTCACTTGATCTGCCTGCCTCAGCCTCTCAAAGTGATGGAATTACAGACGTGAGCCACCATGCCTGGCCCAGCCTCTGGACTAATTTTAAAAAACACATTGATTGATTGATTGATTGAGGCAGGATCTTACTCTGTCACTCAGGCTGGAATGTACTGACACAATCATAGCTCACTGCAGCTCAAACTCCTAGGCTCAAGAGATCCTCCCAATTCAGCTTCCCAATAAGCTTGGACTACAGGTGTGAACCACTGTGCCCAGGTTAATTGGATTTTTATGCAAAAGAGTGTAAACATTTAATGTATATTTTTCTGAGATGTCTTTCCATAGTTTTCTATAGATTCTCAAAGACGTACAGGGGAATCCAAAAATAGTCATTGCAACTAACATGTATTAAGCACTTAGTTTTAAGAATTATGCTAAACATTCCACGTGCATCATCTCACTTACTATTCTAATAACCTTATCAGGTCAATAATATTTTTAACCTTATTTTACAGAAAAAAGACAGAGAGACTCAGACAGGTTAAGACATTTGTCTAAAGACCCACAGCAACAGAGCTGGAATTTGAACATAGTCGCATCTAGCTTTTAACAGAGCTTTGGCTACCTCATTAAAAAAAAGTTAAGAAGCAAGGATTCATTTATTCATTAGGGCCCTTCCAAGTGTGCCATTTTATTATTTTCCAAGGCAGTTTTAGGGACATGTGAAATAGAACCTCATGCATCTAACAAGAATTCTTCCACCTAATAGCTAGGGGACATTGGGTATGTGCACAGTGAGAAAAAGATGCACCTCTTGTCTCTGTTCACTGCTGGAAACAAGGCAGAGAAATACTCCAGATAATCCATGAGGCTCCCTTCTGGGAGGTGGGAGTGGGAGAAGGTGACTTTCATCAAGTTAGAAGGGGGTGAAAGTGAGAACTTGAAGAGTACATGGTGGAGACAAGCATTTGGGATGGTCATGGTGGTTTTAAAGCTTCTTTAAAAACACTAACAAATCTGAAGGCAGGCTGGGAGTGTGGACCCGTCAATCAAGGCAGGGATTGTAAATAGTGTGTTCCCCTTTGGCGAGACTCCTAATTAACCACAAGCCACCACATCCTACATCTGAGATGTGTCTTCCATTATGGCTCATTGGAGGGTGGAAGAGTGTGTTAAATATGTCGATGCGGTGAGAGTAGATGATGGAGAAGCCTACAGTGGGTTATTACCTGGAAAACAGTGGCCGGCTTTGGTTGCCCAAGGTCAGGGTGAAAGGAATAAGGAGACTTAGATTCGAAACAGCACCAGGACTAGGGTAAGAAGAATGAGGCACTCTCTTCTAACACAAAATTTAAGGGAGCACTGAAAACCTCAGTAATCAAGATAAATAGTATTTTAATGGAATCTTTTTTTTTTTTTTTTTTTGGAGACAGGGTCTTGCTCTGTCACCCAGACTGGAGTGCAGTGACATGATCATGGGTCACTGCAACTTCTACCACGCGGACTCGAGCAATTCTCCCACCTCAGCTTCCTGGGTAGCTGGGACTAGGGGCATGAGCCACCATGCCTGGCTAATTTTTGTGTTTTTAACAGAGACGGGGTTTCACCATGTTGCCTAGGCTGATCTCAAACTCCTGAGCGCAAGTGATCTGTCCACCTAGACCTCCCAAAGTGCTGGGATTACAGATGTGAGCCATTGCACCTGGCCCAACATTTAAAAAAATACAAAATTAATGCACAATAATCTGTGGTTTTAAATATCATTTAGATCTTAAACATTAAATGAAAATAAGATCTTATAGGTCAAGGATTAAGGTAGGGTGAATAAGATGAAGTAAGGCAGGATCAGATCCTGGTTTTATTTAAAATTATTCCTAAACAATTTTAAAAGAAATTCCAGTCACTGTGTTATTTCACCCCTACAATAGTTTAGTGGGCATCTCTAAAATGGGCAGCCTTTTACATAATCTCAATGTAATACTGCATGAACAACCTTAACTTTCTATCATCAAATGTTGAGTTAAGAATCAAATTCCTCCTGATTGCCTAAGAGAGTCTTTCATGATTGCTTTGTTCTAACTGGGGTCTGAAGTGCACACAGTTACATTTGGTTGACATACCCCTTAGTTATCTTTCATCCAGAGTATCCTTCCTTTTCTTTGCACCACTGCCTTACTGCAGAAACAAATCACAGATGATGCTGTGTGTTCTGAATGTGTCTGCTTGCTTCTTATGATGATATTGTTTCATTTATTTCCTCTATTGATTTCCTGTTTTCAGTTTCATTGACTTCTCTACTATTTTTTTCAATAGAGACAGCATCTTGCTATGTTGTGCAGACTGGTCTTGAACTCCTGGCCTCAACCAATCCTCCTGTCTCAGCCTCCTAACGTTTGGGATTACAGGCATAAGCCACCACCCAACCAGCCAGTCCTTCACTTTTTGATATTTTCCTTCCGCTGCTTAATCTGAATGTGTTTTCTCTTCTTTTTCTAGTTTCTTAAGCTTCAACCTTAGATCATTCATTTTAGATCTTTCTTCTTTCATGTCTGCACTCAGTGCTACAAATCTCCCCCTAAGCACAGCTTTTGCTGCATCCCACAAATTTTAATAAGTTGTATTTTTATTTTCACTTAGTTGAAATATTTTTAAGTTTCTCTTAAGCATTCTTTCCTCTTAAGCTTTGAGAAACTTTATTCTCAAAGCTTTCTTCTTTGATCCATGTATGATTTAGAAACATGTTGTTTAATCTCTAAGTATTTTGAAAATTTCCAGTTATCTTTCTGTTATTGACTTGTAGTTTAATTATCTTGTGATCTGAGAGCATATATTCTATGGTTTCTATTCTTTTAAATGCATGCAGATGTGTTTATTGCCCAGAATGTGATCTAGCTTGGTGAATGTTCCATGTGACCTTGAGGAGAAATGCGTATTCTGTTATTGTTGGGTGAAGTGGTTTATAGATATCAATTATATGCAGTTGATTGATGGTGGTGTTAAGTTCAACATGACCATACTAATTTTCTGCCTGCTGCATCTGTTCGTGACTGAGAGAGGACTGTTGAAGATTCCCAACTATAATAGTGGCTTTTTCTGTTTCTCCTTATGCTGTACCAGTTTTTGCCTGGCATATTTTGACTTTCTGTTGTTAGATGTGTGCACATTAAGGACTATTATGTCTTCTTTGAGAATTAACCTCTTTATCATTATGTGAGATCCCGGTGGTGTCATTTAGTGGATCTCCCAAACCCTTGTATTTTGAGTAAATAGCAGTGAGCTCTAGAAACTTGTGGTGGACATTGTCCGGGTCCCCTGCCGGTCCTCTTGACTTTACCACGCTAGCACACAACAGCCTACTGTCAACCAGCCGGGCTTGCATTTCCCTGCCTGAAGGCTTCCTTGTCTACCAGGGTCTACTGGCCAGAGTGCTAGGGATTCAACCTCCCTTAACAGGAAAAGCCCTTAATCAATGACTTATGGGAATTTCTAACCAAATGCTCCAGCTGCCCCATCCCTTGGGTGGGATGGTGCTGAGTGGCATAAGTTTATGCTGGCTGCCAGAATGCCCAGGCTGGGTTAAGCTCTACTTGCCCACAGTGCTAAGTTGCCTTACAACTCACCCTCTGCTGGCTGCCTTTCCTTCACTGCCTCACTTCCTCACTTCTCTATCAGCACTTTTTGAAAATACCTCTGAAATAGATGACATGTACTTGAATTCTCATCTTAAGACTGCTTCAAGTGAGACCCTGCTTCTATCAAAACAAAACAAAACAAAACAAACAAAAGCTGGGCATGGTGGCATCCACCTGTAGCCCCAGCTACTTGGAGGCTGAGGTGGGAGTGAGGTGGGAGGATCGCTTAAGTCCAAGAGGTGGAGGCTGTAGTGAGCCAGGTTCCTGCCAATGTATTCCAGTCTGGGTGACAGTAAGACTCTGTCTCAAAAAAACAAAAAACAAAAACACCTGAATGCTTCAGAGAGATCTCAGACTAAGAGGACAGTGAGACAGCTCCAGCATGAACCAACTTTCCTTGTAAAACAAACATACCTCTGTCAGCACAGATGTTAGCAACCCCCCAAAAATGGCTTCAGCTCAATCACACTCATCAGTATAGAATTTCTCACATTTTTTTGTGATCTCCCCAGAGCCCAAAGTTGAATTAAAATCTTCATTTTTGTTTCCTATTTAAAACATGTATTTGTTACTTCTCTGCAGAATTCACAAGGGAAAAAAAAGATTTTCTTATTTTAATTGACAAATAAAAATTGTATATATTTATCATATACAACATGTTTTGAAATATGTATATATCATGCCAGGCATGGTGGCTTACACCTATAATCCCAGCACTTTGAGAGACAGAGGAGAGAGGATCACTTGAGCCCTGGAGTTCAGGACAAGCCTCGGCAACATAGTGAGACACTCATCTCTAACAAAAACAAACAACAAAAATTTTTTTTTAATTAGCCTGGTGTGGGTTTAGAGATGAATGTGTTTCACCAATATGTTATTGGGCAGGAACTAGTCATTTCGTTAGGGAAATTCTAAATGTCTTTTAAATTTTATTTTATTTTTATTTTGAGACAAAGTCTCACTACATCACCCAGGTGGTATGTACTTGTAGTCCCTGCTACTCTGGAGGCTTAAGTGGAAGGATCACTTGAGGCTGGGAGGTCAAGGCTGCAGTGAGCAGTGATTGCACCACTGCACTTCAGAGGTGGGCAGCAGAGTGAGACCTCATCTCAAACAACAACAAAACCAAAATATGTATACATTGTGGAAGAGCTAAGTCAAGCTGATTAACACATGCATTACGTCATACACTTTTCATTTGATTGTGGTGAAAACACTGAAAATCTATTCTCTTAGCAATTTCCAAGAATACAATACATTGCTATTAACTGTAGTCATCATGTTATACATTAGATCTTGAAGATTTTCCTCCTGTCTAGCTGATATTTTGTAACCTTTGACCAATATCTTCCACACAGGTCCCAAGGCCTCTGTTTCTAAAAATAGAATACAGCTTATGATTTCTAAGAGTTTCTCTCATGGGCTTTTTAAAAAGTATTATTCTTAAACAAAATTTATTTTTTCAATAATTTTACTCCAAAACTACCAAAATAAAAATGCAATTGAGACTAGCACAGTTAGGGAAATAGAAACACAAATTAACAGCTTTTATTTATAAAAGCAATAAATAAATCTATAAGAAAAATACAAACATTTAAACATAATGTGAATAGATATATGCATTTGTAATGTTTAAACATTCCATATTCTTCCATTCACCATTCCACTTCTAAAATTCTATTCTTAAGAAATATTCGTGCCTGTGTCCAAACATCTCCCTAGCTCTGTCGCCCAGACTGGAGTGCAGTGGCGCGATCTCAGCTCACTGCAACCTTTGCCTCCCAGGTTCAAGCAGTTCTCCTGCCTCAGCCTTCTGAGTAGCTGGGATTACAGGTGTCCACCACCACATCTGGCTGTTTGTATTTTTAGTAGAGATGGGGTTTCACCATATTGGCCTGACTGGTCCCGAACTCCTGACCTCAAGTGACCCACCCACCTCAGCCTCCCAAAGTGCTGGGATTACAGCCATGAGCCACTGCACCCGGCCACATGGGCTATTTTCAAAATACTTAACAACAGAGACAGCAGGAAATTAACGAATTCAAAAAGATTCTGGCTACAATAACAAACACAATAGAATTGGTGGATGGCAGTTTAATACTCAGTCCTGGTTTTCCCCTCTTCTGTTTGGTACTTTTGAATCCTCAAATTGCATCTGAGGTACCTGCTTACATATGTGAAGCACCTGGAACATTTTCAAATGATTGTTAGTTTTTCCATTCCCCTGCTAAGGCAAGCAGAGATTGGTGAGTTCTCTCCATATCATTTCCACTGTGTATAGATGCCGCATTCACTTTATTAGATCAGCCTCAGACACTGTACATACAGGAAAGCTGGCATTGGTTCTGATTAAACAAAGCCTAAGGAGGTCGACCAAGTCTCCGCTCCACTCGATTCTCAGTGAGCTGAATGTACTTGAGCTTCTGTTTATGAGAAAGATTAAATACAACAAAGAAGAGGAGACTTTCTTAGGGTTTAGGACTTCAATTTCAAACCAGTTAGGAGCAGGTGGTGAGACAGACCAACTTCAAAGAGAACGTTGCCTCCAAGCTGATGAAGAGCCAGGTGTGTGGAGGGGAGGCACCTGGGGTCCTGATGTGCCATGGAGGATACTAGATTTCTGGGGAGCCCCAGGATGATGATGGTAATATATTGTGCTTCTCTGAGACCTTGTATCTAGTAATTTCTGGAGCAGCCCACATTGAAAATCTGTTGTTTAGTGTAGCCACATTTATCAATGATCTTAGCTAGATCTTCTGGATAACTTGCTGCAGCTTTTCCATCAGCACATGCTGCTTCACCTTGCTTTTTTGCTTTTTTTTTTT
>NW_016107374.1:3305978-3310066 GCF_001604975.1 Cebus imitator | reverse complement strand
TTGTTGCCCAGGCTGGAGTGCAATGGTGTAATCTCAGCTCACCATAACCTCCGCCTCCTGGGTTCAAGTGATTCTCCTGCCTCAGCCTCCTGAGTAGCTGGGATTATAGGCATCCGCCACCATGCCCGGCTAATTTTTGTATTTTTAGTAGAGATGGGGTTTCACCATGTTGGCCAGGCTGGTCTCCAACTCCTGACCTCAAGTGATCCACCCACCTCAGCGCTGCAAAGTGCTGGGATTACAGGCGTGAGCCATTGTGCCCGGCCTCACCTTGAATTTTTGTGTTAAAGAGATGGCTTCTTTTCTTAAACCTCATGAACCAACATCTGCTAGCTGCCAGCCTTTCTTCTGCAGCTTTCTTACCTTTCTCAGCCTTCACAGAATTATAGTTAAGGCTTTGCTGCTCTGAATTAGGCTTTGGCTTAAGGGAATGTTGTAGCTGGTTTGGTCTTCTAGTCAGACCACTCAAACTTTCTCCATGTCAGGAATGAGCCTGTTTCACTTTCTTATCATTCATTTGTTCACTGGAGTAGCACTTTTAATTTCCTTCAAGAAATTTTCCTTTGCATTCACAATGTGACTAACTTTGGTGCAAGAGGTCTAGCTTTCTGCCCATCTCAGCTTTTCACATGCCTTCCTCACTAACCTTAATCATTTCTACCCTTTGATTTAAGGTGAGAGACGTGATTCTCCTTTTCATTTGTACACTTAGAGGCCATTGTAGGGTTATTAATTGGCCTCATTTCAATATTGTTGTGTCTTGGTTGTGTCTACAGTTCCCACAGATAGGGAATTCTCTGATGGATTTGGGCCAACTACATTGAAAATTTTGTGGAAAGGATTCAGTGTTCTAGATACCATTAAGAACATTCATGATTTCTAGAAGAAAGTTAAAATGTCCATATTAATAGGAGTTTGGAAGAAATGAATTTCAGCCCTTTTGGATGACTTTGAGGATTTCAAGATTTCAGAGGAGGCAGTCACTGCACATGTGATTTAAACAGCAAGAGAAACAGAGTTAGAAGTGGAGCCTGAGGATGAGGCTGAGTCGCTGCAATCTCATAAAACATGAATGGATGGATGAGGAGTTGCTTCTTATGAATGAGCAAAGAAAGTGGTTTCTGGAGATGGAGTGTACTCCCGGAGAAGATGCTGTGAGCATTGCTGAAATGACAACAAAGGATTGAGAATAGCACATAAACGTAGTTGATATATCAGCAACAGAACTTCAGTGAATTGATTCCAATGTTGAAAGTTCTACTATGGGTAAAATGCTTGCAACACCATACTACAGAAGAATCTTTTGTGAAGAAAGAGAGCCAACCAATGAAGTAATCTTTATTATTGTCTTACTTTTAAAAATCATCATTCCAACCTTCAGCACCACCACCCTGATCAGTCAGAAGCCGTCAGCATCAAGGCAGGACCGTCCACCAGCACAAAGATTACAAGCTGCTGAAGGCTCAGGGAATCGTTAGCATATTTTAGCAATAAAATATTTTTAATTAAGGCATGCACATTGGTTTTTGTAGACATAATGCTATTACACACTTATTAAACTATATTATTGTATAAATATAACTTTTATATGCACTGAGAAACCAAAAAAAAAAAAAAAAATTGCCTGACTCAATTTACTGCAGTGGTCCGGAACCAACCTGCAATCTCTGAGGTATGCCTGTAGTTAGAAAGGTTTTGGCCCAAGTAACACAAAGCCCAGATTCAACCTGGTGCTAACAGTGAAGACATGATTTCACTCAACAAGTAGTCTAAGGTAGGGTAGGTTCCAGGGCTGGTTGATTCAGCAGTGCCACATTGTCACCAAGAACTCAGTTTTTTTCCATTTCTTTTGCTTTGCTACCCTCAACATGTGGATCTTGCCTTCCACTGGATTTCCTATTTCTCACACTGGCTGCATCTAGACCTGACACACCCAGAGAAATAAAGTGGAGGGTAGGTGGTGTCATCTTTCCCCATATCTTTTCCAAATGCCCATCAATGATAGATTGGATAAAGAAAATGTGGCACATATATACCATGGAATGCCATGCAGCCATAAAAAAGGATGAGTTCATGTCCTTTGCAGGGACATGAATGAAGGTGGGAACCATCATTCTCAGCAAATTGACACAAGAACAGAAAACCAAACACCACATGTTCTCACTACTAAGTAGGTGTCAAATAATGAGAACTCATGGACAAAGGGAGGGAACATCACACACCAGGGCCTGTCAGTGGGTGGGGGCTAGGGAAGGGACAGCAAGGGTGTGTAGGGCTAGTGGAGGGATAGAATTAGGAGAAATACCTAATGTAGATGACAGGGTGATCAGGATGCAGCAAACCACCATGGCACGTGTATACCTACATAACAAGCCTGCACGTTCTGCACATGTACCCTAGAACTTAAAGTCTAATAATATAAAAAAAAGATTTTAAAAAAAGAAACAAAGAAACTTTCCCTAGGAGTTTCTTTTTCATGATTCTTTGGGTTGAGTGGGTTCAGCAGGACAGCTCTCATTTGGGGTCTCTTATGAGACTGTAGTCAGATGACAGCTGGCACTGCAGTCATTTGAATGGCAGCTGAGCTTGGTGTGCAGGATGGCTTCTTGTCTAGTGCCTCAACTGGGATGTGTGGACCAGCTTGGGGATGGCCAGGCATCTCCCTCTGTCCATGCAATATCACCATGTGGCTAACTTGGGCTTCCTCACAATATGGCAGCCTCAGGGCAATCAGACCTCTCACATGATGGCTGGCTTCCTCTAGAGTACGCACGCCAAGAGATCTAGCTGGGAGCCACAAGCCTTCTTATGATCTAGGCTTGGAAGTTTCACAACATCATTGTCATCATATTTTGTAAGCCAAAAGTAAGCACAGGGTTAGCCCAGATTGGAGATGAGGAGTCAACACAAGGTCATGAGTACTGGGAGGCCCAATTCATTGGTGGCGGAGGTCTTTGGAAACCAGTTACCATAGCCCCCTTTCTTCCAGAAAACTCCCATATGTCGTTGGCCGAAATTGGATTATAGGCTCTTTCCTAAATCAATGGCTGGCAAGGGAAATGGAGTCAGTATGACTCACCATCACATTAGGGAAGGCACCACTCTGGGGGTCAGCATCATGGTTCTGAGAGAAGTAACCCAGGGAAGACCTACTTTGCTTCCCTCACACCGCTGTGAATTGATCATGGTTAGTCCTTATAATGATCTCTTTCCCCTAGGTCCAAAAATCACCTTATTTCCCCCAAGACATACCAGAGAAGCAAGAGCTAAGGCCTTAGCCTTATAACTAATCCCCTGCCATAAAATATACCAAGGTTGCAGCAAAGTTCTCTTAGACGTTTTTTTTAAAGTTCAAACTGTCTTCTAAGTGGCATGGACTGTATTCCACTTAGAGGGTGTTGTCTCATGATATTGGAACAACACCAATAATTTGTTTAGGTTCTGGACTCCTCGAGAGTTCGCCTGTGTCCACAGGTGTTTCTGTACGACCCATAAAATAGGCAAGTTAGGGGGAAGAGAGACAGCCTGAGGTTACAGAATGAGAACTGGACAAGAAGTCAAAAGACCTCTCTTTAGCCAGGTGGTCTCAGACTAAATGACTTTGACCTCAAAAACTCTTGGATTCTTTGCTTGTAAATGATAATAATAGTAATAATATCATCACAGAGTTTTTGTGAAGTTTGTATGAGATATTATGCAAAAAAGATATAAAATGGTATATAGAAACCAGATATTCTTGTGAAAGAAGAGGAAGGCAGAATAGTAGAATGGACAGAAGGGAGGAGGGGATTGCGAAGCCTTGGATTTGGGTTCTGCCCTTTCCTGGCTGGCTGTGTTCTTGGGGAAATGACATCACCTCTCTGAACCTCAGTTTCCATATCTGTAAAAGGAGGGGAGGGTGGTAATGCCTACATACCTGCCCCACAGGATTAGGGGAAGGTGAATTGTGGTAAGGGATGTGAATGTGATTTGAAACTCATTAAGTGCTCTATTAATGAAAGTTATCATGGAAGAGGAAGCAGAGTCACAACTTTTTATTTCTTTATCTTTTTCCTTCCTTCCTTCCTTCCTCCCTCTTTTCTTTCTTT